>NW_026062651.1:0-34143 GCF_023897955.1 Schistocerca gregaria | reverse complement strand
GTGTCTAGTTTACGAGTTTTAAGAAATTTCCAGAATTTTTCCTGGTCCCTTCCTGCTTCTCGTAACGTTTCCTCCCACGCCTCGCTACGGTGGTTTTCGGAGCTCTCTTTTTGATCCTCCCGGCCAATTGCTCTGATTTTCGTCGGTCGGCTGGGTCCCTGTAGTTTTGCCATCTCTTTCTGGCGCGCGCGGGCTGCGGTTGGCGCCTTTGGTGGCAACGGCCGGGGCAAGCAGCGGTGTGTGGTGTGGTGCGGGGCGGGCAGGGGCAGTGGTGGTTGACGGATGGCCTGGGGGCCGAAAAACGGGCCGGCCGGCGGACGGATGTTGAGAGAGGCGGCGCGCACGCGTCTCGCGCGGACACAGGCGCCACAGCGTTGATGATTGGAAGGAGGTGCGGTGCGGGGATGGGCCCAGGAAAAAAGACGGTCGTGGCCCCTGTCTTGGGTGCGTGTCGACGTCAGCACCGTCGGTGTGGTGTGGTGTGGTGTGGTGTGGTGTGGTGTGGTGTGGTGTGGTGTGGTGTGGTGTGGGCAGGGAGGGGGGAAAAGCGGGCTGCGGGCTGCGGGCTGCGGGCTGCGGGCTGCGGAGGGAATGGTGGTGGGGAGTAGGCACACATGTGGGCGGGCGCAAAATCGGCCGGTGCCCGCAAACCGCGGCGGGATATTGGGTGGAAAAGAGGGAAATTGTAGAAAGGAAAACAAGCGGAGGGGGCGAATGTGGTGGGGTGGGGGGACGGGCGGGGGCGAGGCGACAGCTTGCTTTTTCTTTTTCATTTTATTTTATTTTGTTGTAGTGTTTTTGTTTTTTTTTGTTTTTTTGCGTGTGTGTGGCCTTGGAGAGGCTGGTCTTGTCTGGCTTACGCTTTGGGTGCGTGTGTTGGTACTTTTTCGTTTTTTCTTGTTCTGCAGAGCAGGGGCGGGGCGGTGGGAACGGCTGGCTGGCTGTGCCCAGAGGAGGAGGAGACGCTGGCGGCGGGCCCGGCTCCTGGGGCTGCTGTTGCATGCGCTGTGCAAAGAAAGGAAGAGTGGGTTTGTTTGGCTGGTGAAGTGCATTATTTAAGTGTGGGCTTGCCGGCCTGGCTCCGATGCGCAGGTAGATAGATGCCGGCGGCGACCGCAGGCAGGCGCGTTGTGTGTACAGAGGGACGAGCCATGTGTTTTGCAAGCAGGACGTGGCGTGCCGAGTGGAGAGGAGGCGGCGGCTCGGCTCGGTTCGGCCCGGTCCGGCGGTGCCGCGCTGTTGTCGCGGACGTGAGCGCCCCCTGGCGGGCGGGTGGTTGGCGGCGGCGTGGTGGACGCGTGTGGCAGTTGTGTGCACGGGTTGCTTGGGCGAGTGAGCAGTGGCTGGCGGTGTTGGCGCGTCGTCGGGGAGGTATGTGTTGCGGCCGCGTCTGCTGCGCGCTGCGTCGTTGTGTCGACTGTGTGTGGGCGTGGGCACGTGTGCTCTGGCGAGGGCGTCGTAAAAAAGTGGGTCGCGGTGTGCGTGCGTAGCCCGTGATGATGTATTGTGCGTCGCGTCGTTGTGTGCGAAACGGATGCCGAGAGGTGTGTGGTGAGTGCGAAGCGCGAATGTGCGGCGTTTGGCGGTTTCGGTGTGTTTTCTGTTTTTGCGGCGTGAGAGTGGGGCTGGCTGGCTGGCTGGCTGGCTGGCTGTTTGTTGTTGGTGTTGCCTTGTGTGTGTAGGTTGATGGCGCGACGCGGAGGGGACGCCGTTTGCTGCGTGCCTTGCCTCGCGTGTGTTGGCGCGCCGTGCATGTGTTTGGGTCGTGGGGGCGGTGTTTTTGTTTGTATTTGGATTTTCATTTTTTGGCGTGTTGTGTCGTGTATGGCAAGGGCGAGAGGAGTAGTGCGGTAGTGTCGTTGCGGCACGGGCGTCTGGTGGGGCTGTGCGTCGTGGCGGGGAAGGTGTGTAGGTTGCGGCGATGCGGCGAGCCCAGCCCGTCGTTTGACGGTGTGCCGGGTGAGTTGCGCTGCGAATCGAGTGTGGCGGGAAGGGAGCTGCGTGGCGCCTGCGTCCGTTGGCAGCAGGGGCTGTGCCTTTTGAGAGTTTGTTTGATTTCGGGACGACGACGACGACGACGACTGGTTGGTTGGTGGGTGGGGTGGCGTGCACGTTTGTCGTACTGGGCGAGTCGATTGCCTGCCGGCTGGCGAAAGGTGCGCCGCCGCCCGTCTCTCGCGCTCTGTGTTGTTTTTTTTTTTTTTCTGTGTGTGTCGGCTGCGTTTTTGTTTGCGGTGCGCGCGAAGACGGTGGTGCCGAAAGTGTGCCGGCGTGGCGTTGCGACCGCGACGAGCCGCGGGCGCGCCATTTGGCTGGTGTTGCGTGAAGAGCGGCTGTGTACGGGTAGTGGCTGTAGCCGTACGTGTACGTGCACGTGCATCCGGCCCGGCCGCCAGCCAGCCAGCCCAGCCCAGCCCAGCCCAGCCGAGTCGGGTGAGCGGAGGCCGACACGTGGTGGTGCTGTGCTCTCTCGGCTCGGGGGGGTTTGTGTGTGTGTGTGTGTGTGTGCGTGCGTGCGTGTGTGTCTCGTTCGCTCTCCGGAATCTGCTCGTTCTGCTGATCCCCGCCTGTCGGCGTCGTTTATTTTTACTTATTTATTTTTTACCTGTTGTTTGTTTTTCGACGTCGTCTTGCAGTTTTGTCCTTTGCGGCGTGCCGACGACCCGCCGCGCGACCTTATGAAACCCCAAAGCGTGGCGTGGCGTGGCGTGGCGTGGCCGAGCCGCAGCAGCTAAGGGGGTGCGGCCGCCTCGACGCCTTAACCTCCTAAACTTCTTTAAGCCGTTAACGCAGCCACCTAAACTAACGTAACCTAACGTAAGCCCTTAGGCCAACCCCCAAGTCGCCTTAACCTAACGTACGTGACCGCAACCTTAGCTTAACGCCTACGTTAAGACGTGACGTCACGTCAACGCTTAACCTAACCCTGACGCCTTCTTAGCCTAACCTGACGTAACCTAAGGTAAGGTAACCGTTGAAAGAAAGAAACCACCTTTGTTTTGACGTTGAGGCGTGTAAGGTCGGCTGTGAGGGCAGATTCGGTGTGTCTGTAGTTGGGGCTGGCTGGTAATTTATTTTGTTTGTTTGTTTATCGTTGTCTTGTTTTCGCCTGTGGCGGGGGGGTTGGCGCTCCGTCGGCCGGTGCCATGTTGCGCAGGCGGCGATCGTAAAAAAGTAGAAAAAAAAAAAGAAAAAAGAAAAAAAAAATGTGTTGGAAGGGCTGTGGGTGTTGGCGGGCGAGGCGAGAGGAGGAGGACGGCCCGCGGCCGTGGCCCGACGGCTGCGGGCCGATCGGGAAAACGGCGGAAGGCGATGGGGCGGCGGAGGTGCGTTTGTGCACGGCCGTCATCGCCGCACGACTCGGCTCGTGTGGCTGTGGCGCCGGCCGCGGTGGCCGGGCTGCCGCGGCGACGGTGTGGGAGTTTTGACGAAGGTTTGGCCATTGTGGCGGGTCGTCGGCTGGGGCTGTGGGGGCGGCATTTGGGCGGGGGCGGCGATTCTCGGCGGGCCGACCCAGGCTGTGGCGCGCGGTGGCTGCAGTTTGGCCGTGGTTTGCGGCGCCGCCGCGGCGACTGGTTGGCGACCGTGGTGTCGGTGTGTGTAGCCCCATCCTCGGTGGTTTGAATGGCGCGGGTGGTTGCGGCGCAGGTTGGGGGCTGCTCCGCGCAGGCTGTCGGACGTTGGGCGGTAGCAAGCGCGGGAGGCGCGGCGCGGCGGCGCGGCGGCGCGCCGAGTGGCGGCCGCTCTCTCGGCCGTCCGCGCCCGCCCGCGACACTGGCTGGGCCAGGCGCGTGCGCGGCTATTCTCTGCTGCGCGCCCCTCGCTGTTGTGCGTCGTCGAAGGAGAGAAGGAAGCGAAAGCAAGGGGAAAAAAGAAAAGAGAACAGGCAAAAGATGGCAGACCAGGCGGCTACGAACGAGACTGCCGCGGCACCCGCCGCCACCGGCACTACGAAGAAGGCCAAGTCTGCGTCGTCTGCGAAGAAGCCGCGCGCCAAGCCTGCGCACCCGCGCACCTCTGAGATGGTGACGGCCGCCATCAAGAGTCTGAAGGAGCGCGGCGGGTCGTCGCTGCAGGCGATCAAGAAGTACATTGCCGCGCACTACAAGCTGGACGCGGAGAAGCTGGCGCCCTTTATCAAGAAGTACCTCAAGTCGGCCGTCGTGGCTGGCGAGCTGGTGCAGACGAAGGGGAAGGGCGCGTCGGGCTCTTTCAAGCTTGCCGGCGCCGGCGGCGGGGCGGCCGAGGGCGGCAAGGCTCGTGGTGGCGGCGGTGGTGCGAAGAAGAAGCGCGCCGCTCCGGCCAGCAAGGAGAAGAAGGGGGCCCGTGCGGCCGGCGCAAAGAAGGCTGGCGGCGTGAAGGCGGCGACCGGTCGGAAGGCGGGCGCCGCCAAGAAGGCGTCTGCGGCGTCGGCCGCTCCCGCGGGTGCGAAGAAGGCGGCTGCGGCCAAGCCGGCCAAGGCCAAGTCGCCGTCGAAGGCGAAGAAGGCCGCCAAGGTTCCGACGAAGAAGCCGAAGGCGCCGCGCCCGAAGAAGGCGACGGCGACGCCGTCTAAGGCGAAGGCTTCGCCCAAGAAGAAGAAGTAAAAAGGGCAGGGAAGGGTTGGCGGTTGACACCGTCGCCTGGAGGCCGGCGCGCAACCAGAGGCTGTCGCGCGGTCCCGGACAAAAACAAAAACGGCCCTTCTCAGGGCCATCAAAGCACGTCGGGAAGGTGTTGATTGTCGTGTCGTGTCGTGGTCGGTCGGTTGCCTTGTTGTCTGTCTGTCTGTCTTGCTTGCTGGCGTTTGTTTGTTTCATGTGTGGATGGTGGTTGGATTGTGGGGTCGTTGGCGGGCGTGGGCGGCGGCGCCGCGGTTGGTGTTACACAAAGTGTATTTTACTTTTATTATTTTTTACCTATTTATTTTGCGCCGCGTTTGTTTGTTTGTTTGTCTTGGTGGTGGTTTTGGAATAGTCTTTTTTGCTTTGCTTTGCTTTCCGGGCGTCACGTTTTGTGCCGTGGCCTGTGTGGGTGGCGCTATTGACGCTTGCGACTTGGTTCGGCCGGTGCGGTGCTTTTTTCTTTTTTTTGGAAACGGCGGCGCCGGGCCGGGCCGGGGGTGGGACGACTGGACTGGAGAGTGAGTGGGGAACTAGTCGTTGCGACCGACAAAGTTTTGCTCGCGACGGAGAGACGTTAGTGGCCCTGAAAAGGGCCGTTTTGTTTGTTTGGCGGTGTGCGGGTTTAGGCGCGCTCGCCGCGGATGCGGCGCGCGAGCTGGATGTCCTTGGGCATGATGGTGACTCGCTTGGCGTGGATTGCGCACAGGTTGGTGTCTTCGAAGAGGCCGACGAGGTAGGCCTCGCTGGCCTCCTGCAGGGCCATGACTGCGGAGCTCTGGAAGCGCAGGTCGGTCTTGAAGTCCTGGGCGATCTCGCGCACTAGGCGCTGGAATGGCAGCTTGCGGATGAGCAGCTCTGTGCTCTTCTGGTAGCGCCTGATTTCTCGCAGGGCGACGGTGCCCGGCCTGTAGCGGTGGGGCTTCTTGACGCCGCCGGTGGCGGGCGCGCTCTTCCTCGCCGCCTTGGTGGCGAGCTGTTTGCGCGGCGCCTTTCCGCCGGTGGACTTGCGGGCCGTTTGCTTTGTCCGGGCCATGGCTACTGCGGATGCGGATGCGGCGTGGAGGATATGCTGTGCGCGACGGCGTCCGGTGCTGCCTTGACAACGGGCCCGCGCGCCCCGGGTGCTGCGCTTATATGCCCTCGGTGCGCGGTGGTGGGGGGAGGGGAGGGCGGGCCGCGGGGCCCCAGAGTCTATATAGGGGGGCGGCGCGCGCGCTGGGCGCCACAACCGTAGCCGACTCGCTAGCGCCGGGTGAGGAGCTTGCCTTGCTTTCTGTTTTTTATATTATTGTGGTTGAGACGCTTGAAGAAGAAGAATGACAGGCCGCGGCAAGGGAGGAAAGGGGCTCGGCAAGGGTGGCGCCAAGCGGCACCGCAAGGTGTTGCGCGACAACATCCAGGGCATCACGAAGCCCGCGATCCGCCGCCTGGCGCGCAGGGGCGGCGTGAAGCGCATCTCTGGTCTGATCTACGAGGAGACGCGCGGAGTGCTGAAGGTGTTCCTGGAGAACGTGATCCGCGACGCGGTGACGTACACTGAGCACGCCAAGCGCAAGACTGTGACGGCCATGGACGTGGTGTACGCCCTGAAGAGGCAGGGGCGCACCCTGTACGGTTTCGGCGGTTAGGCGGTGTGAGACCGAAGGAAGGAAAGAGAGATAGATTGAAAAACGGCCCTTTTCAGGGCCACCACAGTGTTCGGAAGTTGAAAAGTGCGAAAGAGTCTGTGTTGCTGGTTTTTCTTTTCCTTTTTAGTCTACTTGGCCTTTTAGTTTTGTTTGGAGTTTTTTTTGACGTGGTGTGCGGTGCGGTTGGGAGGGAAGGAAGCGTGCCCTTGCGTTGTGTGAGCTCCTTCCTTCCTTCCTTCCTTCCCCTCCCTCTTTGCTTGTATGCTTCTTGTCGGTGGATGGGCTGTGTGTTGCGGCGCGGCTGAGCGCCGAGGGGTTATTTTTGAGGTGTGTTGTTGTGCGCCACGTGTGCTGGTTAATGGTCGCGAGACTGTGCGTGCGTGGAGTTGAGTGGAGGAGGTGGCCAAGTACGTGTGTACAAGATGGCGGCGCCTGTGTGTGTAAGAAGGAAAAAAAAACCGTACACAGAGAGAGAGAGAGAGAGAGAGAGAGAGAGAGAGAGAGAGAGAAAAGTGGTGCGACGAACGACTGGAATTCTGCTTTGGACGTAGGTTTGTGTGGTGGCCCTGAAAAGGGCCGATTGTGTTTTGTTTTTTGAGCCGAGGCGGCAAATGGCGCGCTGCGTGCCAAGGGAGCACGCGGCGGTTGCCGATTGCGCTGTCTCTCTTTTAGGCCTTCTTCTCGGTCTTCTTTGGCAGCAGGACGGCCTGGATGTTGGGCAGGACACCTCCCTGTGCGATGGTGACGCCCGACAAGAGCTTGTTGAGCTCCTCGTCGTTGCGTATGGCGAGCTGCAGGTGGCGCGGGATGATGCGCGTCTTCTTGTTGTCGCGGGCCGCGTTTCCGGCCAGCTCGAGCACCTCAGCCGCGAGGTACTCCATGACGGCGGCGAGGTAGACGGGCGCCCCGGCGCCGACGCGCTCGGCGTAGTTTCCCTTGCGCAGGAGGCGGTGGATTCTGCCGACCGGGAACTGGAGCCCAGCCCTGCTTGAGCGGGACTTTGACTTGCCCTTGACTTTGCCTCCCTTTCCGCGTCCGGACATGGCGATGGGCTAGTTTGGAAAGAAGCGAGAAAGAAAAAGCACAACGCCCCAAACGGTGCGAGCCGCAGCGAGTCGAGCAGCGGAGTGCGTGCCGGCGCCGGCGGGGTGGGGGTCCTTTATGGGCTCGGGTGCGGCGGCCGGTTGCGCGCGCGCCCCATTGGTCGGCGGCCGCAGCAGGGCGAGCTGGTAAAGGTGCGGCGGCGGCGTGCGGCGGGTGCCACTGTGTGGGGAGACGCTGACTGGAGCGGAGCGCCTGACTGACTGACTGACTGCGCTGCCTGCCTGCCTGCCTGCCTGCCTGCCTGCCTGCCTGTTGTTCGTGATGCCGCCCAAGACTAGCGGGAAAGCCGCCAAGAAGGCTGGCAAGGCGCAGAAGAACATTTCGAAGGGCGACAAGAAGAAGAAGCGCAAGAGGAAGGAGAGCTATGCCATCTACATCTACAAGGTGCTGAAGCAGGTGCACCCTGACACGGGCATCTCTTCGAAGGCGATGAGCATCATGAACAGCTTCGTGAACGACATTTTCGAGCGCATTGCGGCCGAGGCTTCTCGCCTGGCGCACTACAACAAGCGCTCGACCATCACGTCCCGCGAGATCCAGACCGCTGTGCGGCTCTTGCTGCCTGGCGAGCTGGCCAAGCACGCGGTGAGCGAGGGCACGAAGGCGGTGACCAAGTACACGAGCTCCAAGTAAGGAGGTGGCTCTTGGAAATAGGAGGCTCGTCCGCGGCGCGGCGAAGAAAAGAAAAAACGGCCCTTTTCAGGGCCACCAAAATGCCTTTGCGGGAAGGGCGGAATTGTTGTTGTTGTTGTTGTTGTTGTTGTGAGCGGGTGGACGGGCGGCACAGCTGTAGCTGTAGCTTGTGGTGTGGTGTGGTGCGGCGCCGGCGCCTTTGGTTTTGGTGTGACGTTGGGATACGCACTTTAGGCCACAGCCGGGTCGTGGGCGTGGGTGTTTCGAGACGTGTTGGTGTTAGGGGGGCGGATCGCTGGAGTTGGCTTGTTTGATATATATATTTTTTTTTTTTTTTTTGTCCCCTTTGTATGGTATGGCCGGAGGTGTGGAACGGAAAGCAAACCGCGATTGTCGGATGTCACACCGTTGGTGGCGAGGGTGAGAAACACGTTGCCGCCTACAGCTGCTTCTACGCCGAGCGGGTGGGTTAAGTTAGTAGTTGGTTGGTTGGGCGACGTAAAAGTGGAGCGTGGAGGTGTGTGTGAACGTGAGGAGACACGCATTGCATTGTATTTGTACGCGCGAGGTGAGTTAGGAGACCACGCGCCACGACGTACGGTGCCCTCTTTCGACCTGACGTCTGACGTCTGGAGGCGGTGTCGTCATTCTGGATGTACGTGTATTTTCCGCTCAGTTGAGTGAGGTGACGCGAGACGACGGCGTCGGTGGTGTTTTTGTTTTGTTGTTGGCGCCCCGGGGATGAAGAGGGGCACCCGACGGTAACGAGAGGTTGCACTTTGTGATCGGTCGAATGTCCGGGGAGCGAGGAATAGGGTGGGGGGTTGAAAAGAAACGCCAGTGTAGGGCAACGGGACGGTGAACGTTCCCGTGGTGTCGGAGGTGTGCAGTGGGGGGGAGGAAAAAAAAAAAGCGCGTAACGGCGCGGCTGCCGTGGTGGAAACGTTCTCTCCAACTGTGGTGGTGTCCCCTGTGTGTTTTGTTGTTCTCTATATCGTGTGTCCCCTCGCACAAGACGCTCTCTGGGCGGGTTTGATTCATTCATTTTTGCATAGTCACGTAGCGTAGAATGGAATGCGCAAGAGTTGAGTGAGACTGGCGACGGTATATGGTCTGAGCAGCGTCAGCTGCACTGCACTCCCCGGAAAAGAATCTTGGATGCCGTGCTAACTGAAATTTGGTGGACGGGGTTCTCAAGGCTGTTTTGCTATTTTCTTGTTTGTTTGTCTCTAGTTAAGATGGTGAAATGACGTCGAAGAAGCAGTATTGCAAATACTGTTATGGAAATGCCCTAGTTTGATGAAAGGAAATGTGTGTTGAATATACAGGATGGTAAAGACCAAGTGCGTTGAAAGAAACGTTGTGAAGGAACGAACGTTCCCTGAATTGGTTTCTTTTTGTTCCCGAGTTGTGTACAATGGACGACGGTTGTGCCATATCGCAGCATTGCATCATCCCCAGGTTTGATTTCAATTGAGCGATAAAAAAAGGAAAAAGAGAAGAACAAGAACACTATCGAAATGGTCTATGGTGTGTGACCCACAATTGTTGTCTTTAAATCACTTACCCAACCATGTCGTAAAAATATTTTTTTTTTTTTTTTTTTTTTTTTTTTTTTTTTTTTACAGTGGCTGCCGAATGACCTAGATGTAACAGAGAGAGAGAGAAACACATGGCGTGTCAGATGTTTGTTTTCTTTTCCCCCCCCCCCCCCCCCCTCTCGTCAAGTGGCAAATGCGAACACCGTCAGCTGTAATTGACGATCGACACTAGTATGGCGCGAAAAGGGGGTGCGACCTGTGCAGTTGTGGGTGAAACTTTGGGTGATGGGCTGTCATGCGGCATCGCGTGCGTTCATTACCCCTCGGCGGCGGCGGCGGCGGCGGCGGCGGCGCCGCAGCTCCGTCCAGCTCGCGCTCTCGGAAACAACCCTCTCGTAATGCCGCGTCTCCTCCGTCACTGCAATTTTCAAAGGGAAACCTGTGTGGCCGGTGGGGGTGTGTCAACCGTTGGCCCTCAAGCTCCGCCGACAAAAAGTGTTGAGTGTATCCAGTGTGAGAGAGGTTGACGCTTTTCGTGGTGTGTGTGTGTGTGTGTGTGTGTGTGTGTGTGGCAATGTTTTGAAAAGTTTGCAACGTACGTTAAGAAGTGTTGACGCTGAAACTTGCGGGCTGTGTGGCCCTGGTGGTTGGCTGGCTGGAGACGCGGGCGTGTCCAGTCGGTCGGTTGTTGTGGCTGAAAGGTACGTATACGGTTCCGCCGTCCCGTCGGAACTGCGTCTGTCTGGAAGGTATGACGTGACGTGCAGTTTTTATTAGGTCAGCCCTTGTTGTGTATTGTTCCATTTGTTGCTCACTCGTCACCCGTATTTGGTGTGGCGATGTATGTGGACGTACTGCTGGATCAGTGTCAGGGTTTCCGTGGGAGGTGTTGGTTGGGTTGGATTTGCCTGACACGGCTGAGTCCGCAATTGGCCTGCCGTTCGTTGATGCGATATGTGGGTTCTGAGGAAGAATGTGTACGAGATAGTTGCCCCTGCCCTGCCCTTTCTTTCGCGTTCGTGTGTGCCCCCCTTGTTGTGTAGTGTGGGTTGAACATGGTTCTTTACCGAGTGGGGGGGAATGGGATGGACGGATCCGTTGCTGTTGCTGTCACCGTCAAGACAACGCACGCACGCACGCACGCACCCCTGTCCTACGAGAAGGTGTGTCAACCGGGGTTTCGGTAGTCGTGTGTGTAGGGGACGGGGAGAAGCAAAGTGGAGAGTGCGGCACGGGCAGAGAGTGGAATTGGGGCGCGTTGATGTTGGGAAACATGCCCCAAGGGTTGCGGGATGATGTGGCGGTGAGAGCGGGGGGCGGGGGAGAAAAGAAAAGCGAAAAAGAACTAAGGAAGAGGAGGAGGCGTGCGTGTGCGCAGTGGCGGGGCCCCAAAGACCTGTCGTGTGGTGTCGGCCGAACGCGAGCGCGAACGCGAACGCGAACGCGTGTGCGGGGCAGCGTCGGCACGGAGAAGCGAGGAGGAGAGAGAGAGAGAGAGCTGGTCTGATGGGTATTTTTTACCCCCTGTACTCGAAGGACCGGATCTGTCCTTGATCCCTGCCTTCTGTCTGATTATGTTGGGTAACAAAATGATGGGATGATAGGGTCTCTTGGGTGTGTGTAGATGTTTGTTTGTTTGAGTGAGTGTTATGGTGTTTGTATTTTATTTTTGTTTATCATGGTATGTTGTAGTTTGTGGTGTTTTGTCGTGATGGGAAATGTCGTTCTTGGGTCGGGTGGATTTTGGTCCCAGATTTCTGATGAGTGGGTGGTTCGAATCCGTGGTTTGGTGGAAAAAAAACAAAAAAAAAAAAAAAAAAAAACTTTATGGATTTTTCTTTGGATGATTTCCGGGATTTTGATTGAGTATGTTATGGTTTGTGTATATGTCTCGGTTTGTCTGGTACCGGCCGGCATCAGCAGTAATTCTGAAGTATTTGTTCTGCACCCTTTTTTACTCTTGTTATGTTTGGTGTCTGCGGCCATTGACGAGATTTTTCAGAGCCGTAAGTGATGGCTGGTTCCTATGACGGTTTTGAAGATTTTCTTTTTGGCGCGCATATTTATTCTGTTTCCTTTGATGATTGGGTACAGTCTGAATATTGCTGCTGCAGCCTTGTTACAAACGTGTGTAACATGGTCTCTAAATGTCAACCTCTTGTCCAGCTTGATGCCTAGATACTTTATTGTGCCTGACCATGGAAGATTGTTATTTCTGAGGCGTATATGCAGGTTAGGAGGTATTCTTTTTGAATGTGAATCGTATTGTATTGCTTGGGTTTTCTCCGCGTTTATTGTTTTTTTGGTTAGCCCATTTCTGGATGGATTGTAGGTGTTGCTCTATTTTTGTGACTCTATATTGCAGGTTAGAACTGCTGCGGTAGACTGCAGTGTCGTCTGCAAATAGTGACAAGTGTCCTCCCAGCTGTTTGTTTGTGTATATTGAGTAGAGAATGGGCCCCAGCACTGAGCCTTGCGGGACTCCAGCCTCTATGGATCTAGTGTTACTTGCCGCTCCTGGTACATGGACATAGAATGCTCTGTTGCGGAGAAAAGAAGCAATAATGTGGATGGGGCAGTTGTACTGGTGGAGCTTGTAGATAAGGCGTTATCCGAATGCTTTTCCAATGTCAAGCAGGACTGCTCCAGTACTGTGTCTAATGTTTCTGGCCTGACATATGTGCTCGACTAGTCTGGTCACCTGGTGGGTGGTGCTGTGTTCTTCGCGGAATCGGAATTGTTGTGGGATGATTATGTTGTTATCCTTTAAGAATTGAATTTCTTCAGTTCAGTTTGAATGAGCTTTCCGAGAACCTTTCCAAGGAAGTTGGCCTATAGTTTTGCGGAAATAATAAGTCCTTGTTTGGCTTTGGTAATGTGATGACTCGGGCCTGTTTCCAAGTAGTTTAGTCTGAAGCAAGCATTATATATTGATGTTAGATAGATAATTGATAGTTGCTGGAGGTAGGTGATGTAGTAGTTGCGGTTTGATGGAATCTGGGCCTGATGCCTTCTTAGGATGTGTGTATGTTTGTGATGTGATAAGATACGGGGTTTCTGCGTTTATTGGATTGTGAAAGATGTTCTGATCGGGGCACTTAGGATGCGGTTTTACCCTTCTGAGTACCATTTCCTGGTGGTCATCAGTTTCGTCATCTACCGCTTCTGGTGCTTGGAATTGCCTTTCTAGTGAATCCGCCAGTGCTTCAGCTCGGTCTGTGGGGTCGTTCCTTCCCCATGTAGATGTAGATGTTTCGTGTCTAGTTTACGAGTTTTAAGAAATTTCCAGAATTTTTCCTGGTCCCTTCCTGCTTCTCGTAACGTTTCCTCCCACGCCTCGCTACGGTGGTTTTCGGAGCTCTCTTTTTGATCCTCCCGGCCAATTGCTCTGATTTTCGTCGGTCGGCTGGGTCCCTGTAGTTTTGCCATCTCTTTCTGGCGCGCGCGGGCTGCGGTTGGCGCCTTTGGTGGCAACGGCCGGGGCAAGCAGCGGTGTGTGGTGTGGTGCGGGGCGGGCAGGGGCAGTGGTGGTTGACGGATGGCCTGGGGGCCGAAAAACGGGCCGGCCGGCGGACGGATGTTGAGAGAGGCGGCGCGCACGCGTCTCGCGCGGACACAGGCGCCACAGCGTTGATGATTGGAAGGAGGTGCGGTGCGGGGATGGGCCCAGGAAAAAAGACGGTCGTGGCCCCTGTCTTGGGTGCGTGTCGACGTCAGCACCGTCGGTGTGGTGTGGTGTGGTGTGGTGTGGTGTGGTGTGGTGTGGTGTGGTGTGGTGTGGGCAGGGAGGGGGGAAAAGCGGGCTGCGGGCTGCGGGCTGCGGGCTGCGGGCTGCGGAGGGAATGGTGGTGGGGAGTAGGCACACATGTGGGCGGGCGCAAAATCGGCCGGTGCCCGTAAACCGCGGCGGGATATTGGGTGGAAAAGAGGGAAATTGTAGAAAGGAAAACAAGCGGAGGGGGCGAATGTGGTGGGGTGGGGGGACGGGCGGGGGCGAGGCGACAGCTTGCTTTTTCTTTTTCATTTTATTTTATTTTGTTGTAGTGTTTTTGTTTTTTTTTGTTTTTTTGCGTGTGTGTGGCCTTGGAGAGGCTGGTCTTGTCTGGCTTACGCTTTGGGTGCGTGTGTTGGTACTTTTTCGTTTTTTCTTGTTCTGCAGAGCAGGGGCGGGGCGGTGGGAACGGCTGGCTGGCTGTGCCCAGAGGAGGAGGAGACGCTGGCGGCGGGCCCGGCTCCTGGGGCTGCTGTTGCATGCGCTGTGCAAAGAAAGGAAGAGTGGGTTTGTTTGGCTGGTGAAGTGCATTATTTAAGTGTGGGCTTGCCGGCCTGGCTCCGATGCGCAGGTAGATAGATGCCGGCGGCGACCGCAGGCAGGCGCGTTGTGTGTACAGAGGGACGAGCCATGTGTTTTGCAAGCAGGACGTGGCGTGCCGAGTGGAGAGGAGGCGGCGGCTCGGCTCGGTTCGGCCCGGTCCGGCGGTGCCGCGCTGTTGTCGCGGACGTGAGCGCCCCCTGGCGGGCGGGTGGTTGGCGGCGGCGTGGTGGACGCGTGTGGCAGTTGTGTGCACGGGTTGCTTGGGCGAGTGAGCAGTGGCTGGCGGTGTTGGCGCGTCGTCGGGGAGGTATGTGTTGCGGCCGCGTCTGCTGCGCGCTGCGTCGTTGTGTCGACTGTGTGTGGGCGTGGGCACGTGTGCTCTGGCGAGGGCGTCGTAAAAAAGTGGGTCGCGGTGTGCGTGCGTAGCCCGTGATGATGTATTGTGCGTCGCGTCGTTGTGTGCGAAACGGATGCCGAGAGGTGTGTGGTGAGTGCGAAGCGCGAATGTGCGGCGTTTGGCGGTTTCGGTGTGTTTTCTGTTTTTGCGGCGTGAGAGTGGGGCTGGCTGGCTGGCTGGCTGGCTGGCTGTTTGTTGTTGGTGTTGCCTTGTGTGTGTAGGTTGATGGCGCGACGCGGAGGGGACGCCGTTTGCTGCGTGCCTTGCCTCGCGTGTGTTGGCGCGCCGTGCATGTGTTTGGGTCGTGGGGGCGGTGTTTTTGTTTGTATTTGGATTTTCATTTTTTGGCGTGTTGTGTCGTGTATGGCAAGGGCGAGAGGAGTAGTGCGGTAGTGTCGTTGCGGCACGGGCGTCTGGTGGGGCTGTGCGTCGTGGCGGGGAAGGTGTGTAGGTTGCGGCGATGCGGCGAGCCCAGCCCGTCGTTTGACGGTGTGCCGGGTGAGTTGCGCTGCGAATCGAGTGTGGCGGGAAGGGAGCTGCGTGGCGCCTGCGTCCGTTGGCAGCAGGGGCTGTGCCTTTTGAGAGTTTGTTTGATTTCGGGACGACGACGACGACGACTGGTTGGTTGGTGGGTGGGGTGGCGTGCACGTTTGTCGTACTGGGCGAGTCGATTGCCTGCCGGCTGGCGAAAGGTGCGCCGCCGCCCGTCTCTCGCGCTCTGTGTTGTTTTTTTTTTTTTTCTGTGTGTGTCGGCTGCGTTTTTGTTTGCGGTGCGCGCGAAGACGGTGGTGCCGAAAGTGTGCCGGCGTGGCGTTGCGACCGCGACGAGCCGCGGGCGCGCCATTTGGCTGGTGTTGCGTGAAGAGCGGCTGTGTACGGGTAGTGGCTGTAGCCGTACGTGTACGTGCACGTGCATCCGGCCCGGCCGCCAGCCCAGCCCAGCCAGCCCAGCCCAGCCCAGCCCAGCCCAGCCCAGCCGAGTCGGGTGAGCGGAGGCCGACACGTGGTGGTGCTGTGCTCTCTCGGCTCGGGGGGGTTTGTGTGTGTGTGTGTGTGTGTGCGTGCGTGCGTGTGTGTCTCGTTCGCTCTCCGGAATCTGCTCGTTCTGCTGATCCCCGCCTGTCGGCGTCGTTTATTTTTACTTATTTATTTTTTACCTGTTGTTTGTTTTTCGACGTCGTCTTGCAGTTTTGTCCTTTGCGGCGTGCCGACGACCCGCCGCGCGACCTTATGAAACCCCAAAGCGTGGCGTGGCGTGGCGTGGCGTGGCCGAGCCGCAGCAGCTAAGGGGGTGCGGCCGCCTCGACGCCTTAACCTCCTAAACTTCTTTAAGCCGTTAACGCAGCCACCTAAACTAACGTAACCTAACGTAAGCCCTTAGGCCAACCCCCAAGTCGCCTTAACCTAACGTACGTGACCGCAACCTTAGCTTAACGCCTACGTTAAGACGTGACGTCACGTCAACGCTTAACCTAACCCTGACGCCTTCTTAGCCTAACCTGACGTAACCTAAGGTAAGGTAACCGTTGAAAGAAAGAAACCACCTTTGTTTTGACGTTGAGGCGTGTAAGGTCGGCTGTGAGGGCAGATTCGGTGTGTCTGTAGTTGGGGCTGGCTGGTAATTTATTTTGTTTGTTTGTTTATCGTTGTCTTGTTTTCGCCTGTGGCGGGGGGGTTGGCGCTCCGTCGGCCGGTGCCATGTAGAAAAAAAAAAAGAAAAAAGAAAAAAAAAATGTGTTGGAAGGGCTGTGGGTGTTGGCGGGCGAGGCGAGAGGAGGAGGACGGCCCGCGGCCGTGGCCCGACGGCTGCGGGCCGATCGGGAAAACGGCGGAAGGCGATGGGGCGGCGGAGGTGCGTTTGTGCACGGCCGTCATCGCCGCACGACTCGGCTCGTGTGGCTGTGGCGCCGGCCGCGGTGGCCGGGCTGCCGCGGCGACGGTGTGGGAGTTTTGACGAAGGTTTGGCCATTGTGGCGGGTCGTCGGCTGGGGCTGTGGGGGCGGCATTTGGGCGGGGGCGGCGATTCTCGGCGGGCCGACCCAGGCTGTGGCGCGCGGTGGCTGCAGTTTGGCCGTGGTTTGCGGCGCCGCCGCGGCGACTGGTTGGCGACCGTGGTGTCGGTGTGTGTAGCCCCATCCTCGGTGGTTTGAATGGCGCGGGTGGTTGCGGCGCAGGTTGGGGGCTGCTCCGCGCAGGCTGTCGGACGTTGGGCGGTAGCAAGCGCGGGAGGCGCGGCGCGGCGGCGCGGCGGCGCGCCGAGTGGCGGCCGCTCTCTCGGCCGTCCGCGCCCGCCCGCGACACTGGCTGGGCCAGGCGCGTGCGCGGCTATTCTCTGCTGCGCGCCCCTCGCTGTTGTGCGTCGTCGAAGGAGAGAAGGAAGCGAAAGCAAGGGGAAAAAAGAAAAGAGAACAGGCAAAAGATGGCAGACCAGGCGGCTACGAACGAGACTGCCGCGGCACCCGCCGCCACCGGCACTACGAAGAAGGCCAAGTCTGCGTCGTCTGCGAAGAAGCCGCGCGCCAAGCCTGCGCACCCGCGCACCTCTGAGATGGTGACGGCCGCCATCAAGAGTCTGAAGGAGCGCGGCGGGTCGTCGCTGCAGGCGATCAAGAAGTACATTGCCGCGCACTACAAGCTGGACGCGGAGAAGCTGGCGCCCTTTATCAAGAAGTACCTCAAGTCGGCCGTCGTGGCTGGCGAGCTGGTGCAGACGAAGGGGAAGGGCGCGTCGGGCTCTTTCAAGCTTGCCGGCGCCGGCGGCGGGGCGGCCGAGGGCGGCAAGGCTCGTGGTGGCGGCGGTGGTGCGAAGAAGAAGCGCGCCGCTCCGGCCAGCAAGGAGAAGAAGGGGGCCCGTGCGGCCGGCGCAAAGAAGGCTGGCGGCGTGAAGGCGGCGACCGGTCGGAAGGCGGGCGCCGCCAAGAAGGCGTCTGCGGCGTCGGCCGCTCCCGCGGGTGCGAAGAAGGCGGCTGCGGCCAAGCCGGCCAAGGCCAAGTCGCCGTCGAAGGCGAAGAAGGCCGCCAAGGTTCCGACGAAGAAGCCGAAGGCGCCGCGCCCGAAGAAGGCGACGGCGACGCCGTCTAAGGCGAAGGCTTCGCCCAAGAAGAAGAAGTAAAAAGGGCAGGGAAGGGTTGGCGGTTGACACCGTCGCCTGGTGGCCGGCGCGCAACCAGAGGCTGTCGCGCGGTCCCGGACAAAAACAAAAACGGCCCTTCTCAGGGCCATCAAAGCACGTCGGGAAGGTGTTGATTGTCGTGTCGTGTCGTGGTCGGTCGGTTGCCTTGTTGTCTGTCTGTCTTGCTTGCTGGCGTTTGTTTGTTTCATGTGTGGATGGTGGTTGGATTGTGGGGTCGTTGGCGGGCGTGGGCGGCGGCGCCGCGGTTGGTGTTACATAAAGTGTATTTTACTTTTATTATTTCTACCTATTTATTTTGCGCCGCGTTTGTTTGTTTGTCTTGGTGGTGGTTTTGGAATAGTCTTTTTTGGCTTTGCTTTCCGGGCGTCACGTTTTGTGCCGTGGCCTGTGTGGGTGGCGCTATTGACGCTTGCGACTTGGCTCGGCCGGTGCGGTGCTTTTTTTTTTCTTTTGGAAACGGCGGCGCCGGGCCGGGCCGGGGGTGGGACGACTGGACTGGAGAGTGAGTGGGGAACTAGTCGTTGCGACCGACAAAGTTTTGCTCGCGACGGAGAGACGTTAGTGGCCCTGAAAAGGGCCGTTTTGTTTGTTTGGCGGTGTGCGGGTTTAGGCGCGCTCGCCGCGGATGCGGCGCGCGAGCTGGATGTCCTTGGGCATGATGGTGACTCGCTTGGCGTGGATTGCGCACAGGTTGGTGTCTTCGAAGAGGCCGACGAGGTAGGCCTCGCTGGCCTCCTGCAGGGCCATGACTGCGGAGCTCTGGAAGCGCAGGTCGGTCTTGAAGTCCTGGGCGATCTCGCGCACTAGGCGCTGGAATGGCAGCTTGCGGATGAGCAGCTCTGTGCTCTTCTGGTAGCGCCTGATTTCTCGCAGGGCGACGGTGCCCGGCCTGTAGCGGTGGGGCTTCTTGACGCCGCCGGTGGCGGGCGCGCTCTTCCTCGCCGCCTTGGTGGCGAGCTGTTTGCGCGGCGCCTTTCCGCCGGTGGACTTGCGGGCCGTTTGCTTTGTCCGGGCCATGGCTACTGCGGATGCGGATGCGGATGCGGATGCGGCGTGGAGGATATGCGTGCGCGACGGCGTCCGGTGCTGCCTTGACAACGGGCCCGCGCGCCCCGGGTGCTGCGCTTATATGCCCTCGGTGCGCGGTGGTGGGGGGAGGGGAGGGCGGGCCGCGGGGCCCCAGAGTCTATATAGGGGGGCGGCGCGCGCGCTGGGCGCCACAACCGTAGCCGACTCGCTAGCGCCGGGTGAGGAGCTTGCCTTGCTTTCTGTTTTTTATATTATTGTGGTTGAGACGCTTGAAGAAGAAGAATGACAGGCCGCGGCAAGGGAGGAAAGGGGCTCGGCAAGGGTGGCGCCAAGCGGCACCGCAAGGTGTTGCGCGACAACATCCAGGGCATCACGAAGCCCGCGATCCGCCGCCTGGCGCGCAGGGGCGGCGTGAAGCGCATCTCTGGTCTGATCTACGAGGAGACGCGCGGAGTGCTGAAGGTGTTCCTGGAGAACGTGATCCGCGACGCGGTGACGTACACTGAGCACGCCAAGCGCAAGACTGTGACGGCCATGGACGTGGTGTACGCCCTGAAGAGGCAGGGGCGCACCCTGTACGGTTTCGGCGGTTAGGCGGTGTGAGACCGAAGGAAGGAAAGAGAGATAGATTGAAAAACGGCCCTTTTCAGGGCCACCACAGTGTTCGGAAGTTGAAAAGTGCGAAAGAGTCTGTGTTGCTGGTTTTTCTTTTCCTTTTTAGTCTACTTGGCCTTTTAGTTTTGTTTGGAGTTTTTTTTGACGTGGTGTGCGGTGCGGTTGGGAGGGAAGGAAGCGTGCCCTTGCGTTGTGTGAGCTCCTTCCTTCCTTCCTTCCCCTCCCTCTTTGCTTGTATGCTTCTTGTCGGTGGATGGGCTGTGTGTTGCGGCGCGGCTGAGCGCCGAGGGGTTATTTTTGAGGTGTGTTGTTGTGCGCCACGTGTGCTGGTTAATGGTCGCGAGACTGTGCGTGCGTGGAGTTGAGTGGAGGAGGTGGCCAAGTACGTGTGTACAAGATGGCGGCGCCTGTGTGTGTAAGAAGGAAAAAAAAACCGTACACAGAGAGAGAGAGAGAGAGAGAGAGAGAGAGAGAGAGAGAGAAAAGTGGTGCGACGAACGACTGGAATTCTGCTTTGGACGTAGGTTTGTGTGGTGGCCCTGAAAAGGGCCGATTGTGTTTTGTTTTTTGAGCCGAGGCGGCAAATGGCGCGCTGCGTGCCAAGGGAGCACGCGGCGGTTGCCGATTGCGCTGTCTCTCTTTTAGGCCTTCTTCTCGGTCTTCTTTGGCAGCAGGACGGCCTGGATGTTGGGCAGGACACCTCCCTGTGCGATGGTGACGCCCGACAAGAGCTTGTTGAGCTCCTCGTCGTTGCGTATGGCGAGCTGCAGGTGGCGCGGGATGATGCGCGTCTTCTTGTTGTCGCGGGCCGCGTTTCCGGCCAGCTCGAGCACCTCAGCCGCGAGGTACTCCATGACGGCGGCGAGGTAGACGGGCGCCCCGGCGCCGACGCGCTCGGCGTAGTTTCCCTTGCGCAGGAGGCGGTGGATTCTGCCGACCGGGAACTGGAGCCCAGCCCTGCTTGAGCGGGACTTTGACTTGCCCTTGACTTTGCCTCCCTTTCCGCGTCCGGACATGGCGATGGGCTAGTTTGGAAAGAAGCGAGAAAGAAAAAGCACAACGCCCCAAACGGTGCGAGCCGCAGCGAGTCGAGCAGCGGAGTGCGTGCCGGCGCCGGCGGGGTGGGGGTCCTTTATGGGCTCGGGTGCGGCGGCCGGTTGCGCGCGCGCCCCATTGGTCGGCGGCCGCAGCAGGGCGAGCTGGTAAAGGTGCGGCGGCGGCGTGCGGCGGGTGCCAGAGTTGAGCGTCACCTACATCGAACACTTCGTGCCAGACCAGTCACCAACTTTGTGCCGACCACTGAACGTGCAGTCTCTGTTCTCATCAGGCGAATCGGCAATGCAAAAGCCCCCGGTCCCGATAACATCAAACCCCCCTTTCTTAGAAACCTTCCTCAACCTGCTATCTCTCACCTTACAGCCATCCTAAACAGTTGCCTCTCCATACAATACTTCCCTTCAGCCTGGAAGGTTGCAAAAGTTATTTCCATTCCAAAGCCCAATAAAGATCAGTTATTCCCGCAAAACCACCGCCCTATCTCCCTACTATGTCATCTCTCCAAACTTCTCGAAATTCTTATACAAAACTCCCTACTCCAGTTTCTATCCATAAACAACATCATCATCCCTGAACAATTTGGTTTTCGTGCTGGACATAGCACTGTACAGCAAGCCATTCGCCTGGTGGAGCATGTCTGCACGGAGAAGAGCCAGGGCAACAGCACCGCAGCTATTTTCTTGGATATTGAAAAGGCTTTTGATCGTGTATGGCATGACGGCTTGCTATATAAGATCTCCAAACTCAACTGCCCTCTCCACCTGCTGAAAATCATTCAGTCTTTCCTCTCTGACAGGAAATTTTACTCATACATAGAAAAGGCAAAAAGTGGCATGAAACTCATAGAAGCAGGTGTCCCACAGGGATCTGTGCTTGGCCCCCTCCTATATCTTCTGTATACAAATGACATCCCGAAAGAGCCGGGTGGCAACATAGCCTTATATGCTGATGACACAGCACTCTATCTCAGTGGCAGAAACATTAATTACCTAGCCTACAGCCTACAACGACATCTCAACAAAGTTGCAAACTGGTGCAACATCTGGAAAATAAAAATAAATGCTGACAAATGTCAAACAATCCTATTTTCTCATAAAATCAAGAAACCCATAATAAACATCACTTACAATGAACAAATACTCCCATGGAAAAATGAAATCACATACTTAGGACTAAAATTGGACAAAAACCTAACATTCAAGCATCACATAAGAGAGGCTAGGAACAAAGGCTCCGCCCGGCTCTACCAACTATACCCATTATTAAAGGGAATGGGATTGTCCATATCAGCAAAGCTCAGAATCTGGAAAACAATAGTCCTGCCTGTCATCCTCTACGGCTCTGAAGTGTGGAGCATGGCAGCAGACACTAATCTAGCCCAATTGGAGGTCGTCCAAAATAAAACCCTAAGAATTATTGCAGACGTACCAAGACTGACTAGCAATGAGGAAATCAGGGCAATGCTAGGGCAACCCTCTTTCTATCACATAATCAAACAAAAATCACAAACATTCTACGAATCATCTCATTCATCACCGTACCAGCTCATCAATACACTGGGACAGAACCCTCACCCTCAACTCAGAGCTCCTATCAACACACTCCATCGCCACTACAGGCGGTAACCATCTTCTCATCCTCATGAAACAGGATACTCATCTCCACTTCTATCAACATCATCATCACTAACGCCATCCACCCGGGGGGAAAATCCCCAAGCCATTACTGCACACAAGCCACATACGAACCCACAGGATCATTTCGTGAGACAGAGCGTTGAAAGAACGCTGGCTCTCCAGAACTAGCATGGGTGCAAACCCAGCCATCTCGGCGGGTGCCACTGTGTGGGGAGACGCTGACTGGAGCGGAGCGCCTGACTGACTGACTGACTGCGCGTGCCTGCCTGCCTGCCTGCCTGCCTGCCTGTTTGTTCGTGATGCCGCCCAAGACTAGCGGGAAAGCCGCCAAGAAGGCTGGCAAGGCGCAGAAGAACATTTCGAAGGGCGACAAGAAGAAGAAGCGCAAGAGGAAGGAGAGCTATGCCATCTACATCTACAAGGTGCTGAAGCAGGTGCACCCTGACACGGGCATCTCTTCGAAGGCGATGAGCATCATGAACAGCTTCGTGAACGACATTTTCGAGCGCATTGCGGCCGAGGCTTCTCGCCTGGCGCACTACAACAAGCGCTCGACCATCACGTCCCGCGAGATCCAGACCGCTGTGCGGCTCTTGCTGCCTGGCGAGCTGGCCAAGCACGCGGTGAGCGAGGGCACGAAGGCGGTGACCAAGTACACGAGCTCCAAGTAAGGAGGTGGCTCTTGGAAATAGGAGGCTCGTCCGCGGCGCGGCGAAGAAAAGAAAAAACGGCCCTTTTCAGGGCCACCAAAATGCCTTTGCGGGAAGGGCGGAATTGTTGTTGTTGTTGTTGTTGTTGTTGTGAGCGGGTGGACGGGCGGCACAGCTGTAGCTGTAGCTTGTGGTGTGGTGTGGTGCGGCGCCGGCGCCTTTGGTTTTGGTGTGACGTTGGGATACGCACTTTAGGCCACAGCCGGGTCGTGGGCGTGGGTGTTTCGAGACGTGTTGGTGTTAGGGGGGCGGATCGCTGGAGTTGGCTTGTTTGATATATATATTTTTTTTTTTTTTTTTGTCCCCTTTGTATGGTATGGCCGGAGGTGTGGAACGGAAAGCAAACCGCGATTGTCGGATGTCACACCGTTGGTGGCGAGGGTGAGAAACACGTTGCCGCCTACAGCTGCTTCTACGCCGAGCGGGTGGGTTAAGTTAGTAGTTGGTTGGTTGGGCGACGTAAAAGTGGAGCGTGGAGGTGTGTGTGAACGTGAGGAGACACGCATTGCATTGTATTTGTACGCGCGAGGTGAGTTAGGAGACCACGCGCCACGACGTACGGTGCCCTCTTTCGACCTGACGTCTGACGTCTGGAGGCGGTGTCGTCATTCTGGATGTACGTGTATTTTCCGCTCAGTTGAGTGAGGTGACGCGAGACGACGGCGTCGGTGGTGTTTTTGTTTTGTTGTTGGCGCCCCGGGGATGAAGAGGGGCACCCGACGGTAACGAGAGGTTGCACTTTGTGATCGGTCGAATGTCCGGGGAGCGAGGAATAGGGTGGGGGGTTGAAAAGAAACGCCAGTGTAGGGCAACGGGACGGTGAACGTTCCCGTGGTGTCGGAGGTGTGCAGTGGGGGGGAGGAAAAAAAAAAGCGCGTAACGGCGCGGCTGCCGTGGTGGAAACGTTCTCTCCAACTGTGGTGGTGTCCCCTGTGTGTTTTGTTGTTCTCTATATCGTGTGTCCCCTCGCACAAGACGCTCTCTGGGCGGGTTTGATTCATTCATTTTTGCATAGTCACGTAGCGTAGAATGGAATGCGCAAGAGTTGAGTGAGACTGGCGACGGTATATGGTCTGAGCAGCGTCAGCTGCACTGCACTCCCCGGAAAAGAATCTTGGATGCCGTGCTAACTGAAATTTGGTGGACGGGGTTCTCAAGGCTGTTTTGCTATTT
The DNA here is from genome assembly GCF_023897955.1 of Schistocerca gregaria. Classification (NCBI taxonomy): domain Eukaryota; kingdom Metazoa; phylum Arthropoda; class Insecta; order Orthoptera; family Acrididae; genus Schistocerca; species Schistocerca gregaria. Next base: position 10,568 of record NW_026062651.1, on the reverse strand, counting down.
TCTTGTTTGTTTGTCTCTAGTTAAGATGGTGAAATGACGTCGAAGAAGCAGTATTGCAAATACTGTTATGGAAATGCCCTAGTTTGATGAAAGGAAATGTGTGTTGAATATACAGGATGGTAAAGACCAAGTGCGTTGAAAGAAACGTTGTGAAGGAACGAACGTTCCCTGAATTGGTTTCTTTTTGTTCCCGAGTTGTGTACAATGGACGACGGTTGTGCCATATCGCAGCATTGCATCATCCCCAGGTTTGATTTCAATTGAGCGATAAAAAAAGGAAAAAGAGAAGAACAAGAACACTATCGAAATGGTCTATGGTGTGTGACCCACAATTGTTGTCTTTAAATCACTTACCCAACCATGTCGTAAAAATATTTTTTTTTTTTTTTTTTTTTTTTTTTTTTTTTTACAGTGGCTGCCGAATGACCTAGATGTAACAGAGAGAGAGAGAAACACATGGCGTGTCAGATGTTTGTTTTCTTTTCCCCCCCCCCCCCCCCCCTCTCGTCAAGTGGCAAATGCGAACACCGTCAGCTGTAATTGACGATCGACACTAGTATGGCGCGAAAAGGGGGTGCGACCTGTGCAGTTGTGGGTGAAACTTTGGGTGATGGGCTGTCATGCGGCATCGCGTGCGTTCATTACCCCTCGGCGGCGGCGGCGGCGGCGGCGGCGGCGCCGCAGCTCCGTCCAGCTCGCGCTCTCGGAAACAACCCTCTCGTAATGCCGCGTCTCCTCCGTCACTGCAATTTTCAAAGGGAAACCTGTGTGGCCGGTGGGGGTGTGTCAACCGTTGGCCCTCAAGCTCCGCCGACAAAAAGTGTTGAGTGTATCCAGTGTGAGAGAGGTTGACGCTTTTCGTGGTGTGTGTGTGTGTGTGTGTGTGTGTGTGTGTGGCAATGTTTTGAAAAGTTTGCAACGTACGTTAAGAAGTGTTGACGCTGAAACTTGCGGGCTGTGTGGCCCTGGTGGTTGGCTGGCTGGAGACGCGGGCGTGTCCAGTCGGTCGGTTGTTGTGGCTGAAAGGTACGTATACGGTTCCGCCGTCCCGTCGGAACTGCGTCTGTCTGGAAGGTATGACGTGACGTGCAGTTTTTATTAGGTCAGCCCTTGTTGTGTATTGTTCCATTTGTTGCTCACTCGTCACCCGTATTTGGTGTGGCGATGTATGTGGACGTACTGCTGGATCAGTGTCAGGGTTTCCGTGGGAGGTGTTGGTTGGGTTGGATTTGCCTGACACGGCTGAGTCCGCAATTGGCCTGCCGTTCGTTGATGCGATATGTGGGTTCTGAGGAAGAATGTGTACGAGATAGTTGCCCCTGCCCTGCCCTTTCTTTCGCGTTCGTGTGTGCCCCCCTTGTTGTGTAGTGTGGGTTGAACATGGTTCTTTACCGAGTGGGGGGGAATGGGATGGACGGATCCGTTGCTGTTGCTGTCACCGTCAAGACAACGCACGCACGCACGCACGCACCCCTGTCCTACGAGAAGGTGTGTCAACCGGGGTTTCGGTAGTCGTGTGTGTAGGGGACGGGGAGAAGCAAAGTGGAGAGTGCGGCACGGGCAGAGAGTGGAATTGGGGCGCGTTGATGTTGGGAAACATGCCCCAAGGGTTGCGGGATGATGTGGCGGTGAGAGCGGGGGGCGGGGGAGAAAAGAAAAGCGAAAAAGAACTAAGGAAGAGGAGGAGGCGTGCGTGTGCGCAGTGGCGGGGCCCCAAAGACCTGTCGTGTGGTGTCGGCCGAACGCGAGCGCGAACGCGAACGCGAACGCGTGTGCGGGGCAGCGTCGGCACGGAGAAGCGAGGAGGAGAGAGAGAGAGAGAGCTGGTCTGATGGGTATTTTTTACCCCCTGTACTCGAAGGACCGGATCTGTCCTTGATCCCTGCCTTCTGTCTGATTATGTTGGGTAACAAAATGATGGGATGATAGGGTCTCTTGGGTGTGTGTAGATGTTTGTTTGTTTGAGTGAGTGTTATGGTGTTTGTATTTTATTTTTGTTTATCATGGTATGTTGTAGTTTGTGGTGTTTTGTCGTGATGGGAAATGTCGTTCTTGGGTCGGGTGGATTTTGGTCCCAGATTTCTGATGAGTGGGTGGTTCGAATCCGTGGTTTGGTGGAAAAAAAACAAAAAAAAAAAAAAAAAAAAACTTTATGGATTTTTCTTTGGATGATTTCCGGGATTTTGATTGAGTATGTTATGGTTTGTGTATATGTCTCGGTTTGTCTGGTACCGGCCGGCATCAGCAGTAATTCTGAAGTATTTGTTCTGCACCCTTTTTTACTCTTGTTATGTTTGGTGTCTGCGGCCATTGACGAGATTTTTCAGAGCCGTAAGTGATGGCTGGTTCCTATGACGGTTTTGAAGATTTTCTTTTTGGCGCGCATATTTATTCTGTTTCCTTTGATGATTGGGTACAGTCTGAATATTGCTGCTGCAGCCTTGTTACAAACGTGTGTAACATGGTCTCTAAATGTCAACCTCTTGTCCAGCTTGATGCCTAGATACTTTATTGTGCCTGACCATGGAAGATTGTTATTTCTGAGGCGTATATGCAGGTTAGGAGGTATTCTTTTTGAATGTGAATCGTATTGTATTGCTTGGGTTTTCTCCGCGTTTATTGTTTTTTTGGTTAGCCCATTTCTGGATGGATTGTAGGTGTTGCTCTATTTTTGTGACTCTATATTGCAGGTTAGAACTGCTGCGGTAGACTGCAGTGTCGTCTGCAAATAGTGACAAGTGTCCTCCCAGCTGTTTGTTTGTGTATATTGAGTAGAGAATGGGCCCCAGCACTGAGCCTTGCGGGACTCCAGCCTCTATGGATCTAGTGTTACTTGCCGCTCCTGGTACATGGACATAGAATGCTCTGTTGCGGAGAAAAGAAGCAATAATGTGGATGGGGCAGTTGTACTGGTGGAGCTTGTAGATAAGGCGTTATCCGAATGCTTTTCCAATGTCAAGCAGGACTGCTCCAGTACTGTGTCTAATGTTTCTGGCCTGACATATGTGCTCGACTAGTCTGGTCACCTGGTGGGTGGTGCTGTGTTCTTCGCGGAATCGGAATTGTTGTGGGATGATTATGTTGTTATCCTTTAAGAATTGAATTTCTTCAGTTCAGTTTGAATGAGCTTTCCGAGAACCTTTCCAAGGAAGTTGGCCTATAGTTTTGCGGAAATAATAAGTCCTTGTTTGGCTTTGGTAATGTGATGACTCGGGCCTGTTTCCAAGTAGTTTAGTCTGAAGCAAGCATTATATATTGATGTTAGATAGATAATTGATAGTTGCTGGAGGTAGGTGATGTAGTAGTTGCGGTTTGATGGAATCTGGGCCTGATGCCTTCTTAGGATGTGTGTATGTTTGTGATGTGATAAGATACGGGGTTTCTGCGTTTATTGGATTGTGAAAGATGTTCTGATCGGGGCACTTAGGATGCGGTTTTACCCTTCTGAGTACCATTTCCTGGTGGTCATCAGTTTCGTCATCTACCGCTTCTGGTGCTTGGAATTGCCTTTCTAGTGAATCCGCCAGTGCTTCAGCTCGGTCTGTGGGGTCGTTCCTTCCCCATGTAGATGTAGATGTTTCGTGTCTAGTTTACGAGTTTTAAGAAATTTCCAGAATTTTTCCTGGTCCCTTCCTGCTTCTCGTAACGTTTCCTCCCACGCCTCGCTACGGTGGTTTTCGGAGCTCTCTTTTTGATCCTCCCGGCCAATTGCTCTGATTTTCGTCGGTCGGCTGGGTCCCTGTAGTTTTGCCATCTCTTTCTGGCGCGCGCGGGCTGCGGTTGGCGCCTTTGGTGGCAACGGCCGGGGCAAGCAGCGGTGTGTGGTGTGGTGCGGGGCGGGCAGGGGCAGTGGTGGTTGACGGATGGCCTGGGGGCCGAAAAACGGGCCGGCCGGCGGACGGATGTTGAGAGAGGCGGCGCGCACGCGTCTCGCGCGGACACAGGCGCCACAGCGTTGATGATTGGAAGGAGGTGCGGTGCGGGGATGGGCCCAGGAAAAAAGACGGTCGTGGCCCCTGTCTTGGGTGCGTGTCGACGTCAGCACCGTCGGTGTGGTGTGGTGTGGTGTGGTGTGGTGTGGTGTGGTGTGGTGTGGGCAGGGAGGGGGGAAAAGCGGGCTGCGGGCTGCGGGCTGCGGGCTGCGGGCTGCGGAGGGAATGGTGGTGGGGAGTAGGCACACATGTGGGCGGGCGCAAAATCGGCCGGTGCCCGTAAACCGCGGCGGGATATTGGGTGGAAAAGAGGGAAATTGTAGAAAGGAAAACAAGCGGAGGGGGCGAATGTGGTGGGGTGGGGGGACGGGCGGGGGCGAGGCGACAGCTTGCTTTTTCTTTTTCATTTTATTTTATTTTGTTGTAGTGTTTTTGTTTTTTTTTGTTTTTTTGCGTGTGTGTGGCCTTGGAGAGGCTGGTCTTGTCTGGCTTACGCTTTGGGTGCGTGTGTTGGTACTTTTTCGTTTTTTCTTGTTCTGCAGAGCAGGGGCGGGGCGGTGGGAACGGCTGGCTGGCTGTGCCCAGAGGAGGAGGAGACGCTGGCGGCGGGCCCGGCTCCTGGGGCTGCTGTTGCATGCGCTGTGCAAAGAAAGGAAGAGTGGGTTTGTTTGGCTGGTGAAGTGCATTATTTAAGTGTGGGCTTGCCGGCCTGGCTCCGATGCGCAGGTAGATAGATGCCGGCGGCGACCGCAGGCAGGCGCGTTGTGTGTACAGAGGGACGAGCCATGTGTTTTGCAAGCAGGACGTGGCGTGCCGAGTGGAGAGGAGGCGGCGGCTCGGCTCGGTTCGGCCCGGTCCGGCGGTGCCGCGCTGTTGTCGCGGACGTGAGCGCCCCCTGGCGGGCGGGTGGTTGGCGGCGGCGTGGTGGACGCGTGTGGCAGTTGTGTGCACGGGTTGCTTGGGCGAGTGAGCAGTGGCTGGCGGTGTTGGCGCGTCGTCGGGGAGGTATGTGTTGCGGCCGCGTCTGCTGCGCGCTGCGTCGTTGTGTCGACTGTGTGTGGGCGTGGGCACGTGTGCTCTGGCGAGGGCGTCGTAAAAAAGTGGGTCGCGGTGTGCGTGCGTAGCCCGTGATGATGTATTGTGCGTCGCGTCGTTGTGTGCGAAACGGATGCCGAGAGGTGTGTGGTGAGTGCGAAGCGCGAATGTGCGGCGTTTGGCGGTTTCGGTGTGTTTTCTGTTTTTGCGGCGTGAGAGTGGGGCTGGCTGGCTGGCTGGCTGGCTGGCTGTTTGTTGTTGGTGTTGCCTTGTGTGTGTAGGTTGATGGCGCGACGCGGAGGGGACGCCGTTTGCTGCGTGCCTTGCCTCGCGTGTGTTGGCGCGCCGTGCATGTGTTTGGGTCGTGGGGGCGGTGTTTTTGTTTGTATTTGGATTTTCATTTTTTGGCGTGTTGTGTCGTGTATGGCAAGGGCGAGAGGAGTAGTGCGGTAGTGTCGTTGCGGCACGGGCGTCTGGTGGGGCTGTGCGTCGTGGCGGGGAAGGTGTGTAGGTTGCGGCGATGCGGCGAGCCCAGCCCGTCGTTTGACGGTGTGCCGGGTGAGTTGCGCTGCGAATCGAGTGTGGCGGGAAGGGAGCTGCGTGGCGCCTGCGTCCGTTGGCAGCAGGGGCTGTGCCTTTTGAGAGTTTGTTTGATTTCGGGACGACGACGACGACGACTGGTTGGTTGGTGGGTGGGGTGGCGTGCACGTTTGTCGTACTGGGCGAGTCGATTGCCTGCCGGCTGGCGAAAGGTGCGCCGCCGCCCGTCTCTCGCGCTCTGTGTTGTTTTTTTTTTTTTTCTGTGTGTGTCGGCTGCGTTTTTGTTTGCGGTGCGCGCGAAGACGGTGGTGCCGAAAGTGTGCCGGCGTGGCGTTGCGACCGCGACGAGCCGCGGGCGCGCCATTTGGCTGGTGTTGCGTGAAGAGCGGCTGTGTACGGGTAGTGGCTGTAGCCGTACGTGTACGTGCACGTGCATCCGGCCCGGCCGCCAGCCCAGCCCAGCCCAGCCCAGCCCAGCCCAGCCCAGCCCAGCCCAGCCGAGTCGGGTGAGCGGAGGCCGACACGTGGTGGTGCTGTGCTCTCTCGGCTCGGGGGGGTTTGTGTGTGTGTGTGTGTGTGTGCGTGCGTGCGTGTGTGTCTCGTTCGCTCTCCGGAATCTGCTCGTTCTGCTGATCCCCGCCTGTCGGCGTCGTTTATTTTTACTTATTTATTTTTTACCTGTTGTTTGTTTTTCGACGTCGTCTTGCAGTTTTGTCCTTTGCGGCGTGCCGACGACCCGCCGCGCGACCTTATGAAACCCCAAAGCGTGGCGTGGCGTGGCGTGGCGTGGCCGAGCCGCAGCAGCTAAGGGGGTGCGGCCGCCTCGACGCCTTAACCTCCTAAACTTCTTTAAGCCGTTAACGCAGCCACCTAAACTAACGTAACCTAACGTAAGCCCTTAGGCCAACCCCCAAGTCGCCTTAACCTAACGTACGTGACCGCAACCTTAGCTTAACGCCTACGTTAAGACGTGACGTCACGTCAACGCTTAACCTAACCCTGACGCCTTCTTAGCCTAACCTGACGTAACCTAAGGTAAGGTAACCGTTGAAAGAAAGAAACCACCTTTGTTTTGACGTTGAGGCGTGTAAGGTCGGCTGTGAGGGCAGATTCGGTGTGTCTGTAGTTGGGGCTGGCTGGTAATTTATTTTGTTTGTTTGTTTATCGTTGTCTTGTTTTCGCCTGTGGCGGGGGGGTTGGCGCTCCGTCGGCCGGTGCCATGTTGCGCAGGCGGCGATCGTAAAAAAGTAGAAAAAAAAAAAGAAAAAAGAAAAAAAAAATGTGTTGGAAGGGCTGTGGGTGTTGGCGGGCGAGGCGAGAGGAGGAGGACGGCCCGCGGCCGTGGCCCGACGGCTGCGGGCCGATCGGGAAAACGGCGGAAGGCGATGGGGCGGCGGAGGTGCGTTTGTGCACGGCCGTCATCGCCGCACGACTCGGCTCGTGTGGCTGTGGCGCCGGCCGCGGTGGCCGGGCTGCCGCGGCGACGGTGTGGGAGTTTTGACGAAGGTTTGGCCATTGTGGCGGGTCGTCGGCTGGGGCTGTGGGGGCGGCATTTGGGCGGGGGCGGCGATTCTCGGCGGGCCGACCCAGGCTGTGGCGCGCGGTGGCTGCAGTTTGGCCGTGGTTTGCGGCGCCGCCGCGGCGACTGGTTGGCGACCGTGGTGTCGGTGTGTGTAGCCCCATCCTCGGTGGTTTGAATGGCGCGGGTGGTTGCGGCGCAGGTTGGGGGCTGCTCCGCGCAGGCTGTCGGACGTTGGGCGGTAGCAAGCGCGGGAGGCGCGGCGCGGCGGCGCGGCGGCGCGCCGAGTGGCGGCCGCTCTCTCGGCCGTCCGCGCCCGCCCGCGACACTGGCTGGGCCAGGCGCGTGCGCGGCTATTCTCTGCTGCGCGCCCCTCGCTGTTGTGCGTCGTCGAAGGAGAGAAGGAAGCGAAAGCAAGGGGAAAAAAGAAAAGAGAACAGGCAAAAGATGGCAGACCAGGCGGCTACGAACGAGACTGCCGCGGCACCCGCCGCCACCGGCACTACGAAGAAGGCCAAGTCTGCGTCGTCTGCGAAGAAGCCGCGCGCCAAGCCTGCGCACCCGCGCACCTCTGAGATGGTGACGGCCGCCATCAAGAGTCTGAAGGAGCGCGGCGGGTCGTCGCTGCAGGCGATCAAGAAGTACATTGCCGCGCACTACAAGCTGGACGCGGAGAAGCTGGCGCCCTTTATCAAGAAGTACCTCAAGTCGGCCGTCGTGGCTGGCGAGCTGGTGCAGACGAAGGGGAAGGGCGCGTCGGGCTCTTTCAAGCTTGCCGGCGCCGGCGGCGGGGCGGCCGAGGGCGGCAAGGCTCGTGGTGGCGGCGGTGGTGCGAAGAAGAAGCGCGCCGCTCCGGCCAGCAAGGAGAAGAAGGGGGCCCGTGCGGCCGGCGCAAAGAAGGCTGGCGGCGTGAAGGCGGCGACCGGTCGGAAGGCGGGCGCCGCCAAGAAGGCGTCTGCGGCGTCGGCCGCTCCCGCGGGTGCGAAGAAGGCGGCTGCGGCCAAGCCGGCCAAGGCCAAGTCGCCGTCGAAGGCGAAGAAGGCCGCCAAGGTTCCGACGAAGAAGCCGAAGGCGCCGCGCCCGAAGAAGGCGACGGCGACGCCGTCTAAGGCGAAGGCTTCGCCCAAGAAGAAGAAGTAAAAAGGGCAGGGAAGGGTTGGCGGTTGACACCGTCGCCTGGTGGCCGGCGCGCAACCAGAGGCTGTCGCGCGGTCCCGGACAAAAACAAAAACGGCCCTTCTCAGGGCCATCAAAGCACGTCGGGAAGGTGTTGATTGTCGTGTCGTGTCGTGGTCGGTCGGTTGCCTTGTTGTCTGTCTGTCTTGCTTGCTGGCGTTTGTTTGTTTCATGTGTGGATGGTGGTTGGATTGTGGGGTCGTTGGCGGGCGTGGGCGGCGGCGCCGCGGTTGGTGTTACATAAAGTGTATTTTACTTTTATTATTTCTACCTATTTATTTTGCGCCGCGTTTGTTTGTTTGTCTTGGTGGTGGTTTTGGAATAGTCTTTTTTGGCTTTGCTTTCCGGGCGTCACGTTTTGTGCCGTGGCCTGTGTGGGTGGCGCTATTGACGCTTGCGACTTGGCTCGGCCGGTGCGGTGCTTTTTTTTTTCTTTTGGAAACGGCGGCGCCGGGCCGGGCCGGGGGTGGGACGACTGGACTGGAGAGTGAGTGGGGAACTAGTCGTTGCGACCGACAAAGTTTTGCTCGCGACGGAGAGACGTTAGTGGCCCTGAAAAGGGCCGTTTTGTTTGTTTGGCGGTGTGCGGGTTTAGGCGCGCTCGCCGCGGATGCGGCGCGCGAGCTGGATGTCCTTGGGCATGATGGTGACTCGCTTGGCGTGGATTGCGCACAGGTTGGTGTCTTCGAAGAGGCCGACGAGGTAGGCCTCGCTGGCCTCCTGCAGGGCCATGACTGCGGAGCTCTGGAAGCGCAGGTCGGTCTTGAAGTCCTGGGCGATCTCGCGCACTAGGCGCTGGAATGGCAGCTTGCGGATGAGCAGCTCTGTGCTCTTCTGGTAGCGCCTGATTTCTCGCAGGGCGACGGTGCCCGGCCTGTAGCGGTGGGGCTTCTTGACGCCGCCGGTGGCGGGCGCGCTCTTCCTCGCCGCCTTGGTGGCGAGCTGTTTGCGCGGCGCCTTTCCGCCGGTGGACTTGCGGGCCGTTTGCTTTGTCCGGGCCATGGCTACTGCGGATGCGGATGCGGATGCGGATGCGGCGTGGAGGATATGCGTGCGCGACGGCGTCCGGTGCTGCCTTGACAACGGGCCCGCGCGCCCCGGGTGCTGCGCTTATATGCCCTCGGTGCGCGGTGGTGGGGGGAGGGGAGGGCGGGCCGCGGGGCCCCAGAGTCTATATAGGGGGGCGGCGCGCGCGCTGGGCGCCACAACCGTAGCCGACTCGCTAGCGCCGGGTGAGGAGCTTGCCTTGCTTTCTGTTTTTTATATTATTGTGGTTGAGACGCTTGAAGAAGAAGAATGACAGGCCGCGGCAAGGGAGGAAAGGGGCTCGGCAAGGGTGGCGCCAAGCGGCACCGCAAGGTGTTGCGCGACAACATCCAGGGCATCACGAAGCCCGCGATCCGCCGCCTGGCGCGCAGGGGCGGCGTGAAGCGCATCTCTGGTCTGATCTACGAGGAGACGCGCGGAGTGCTGAAGGTGTTCCTGGAGAACGTGATCCGCGACGCGGTGACGTACACTGAGCACGCCAAGCGCAAGACTGTGACGGCCATGGACGTGGTGTACGCCCTGAAGAGGCAGGGGCGCACCCTGTACGGTTTCGGCGGTTAGGCGGTGTGAGACCGAAGGAAGGAAAGAGAGATAGATTGAAAAACGGCCCTTTTCAGGGCCACCACAGTGTTCGGAAGTTGAAAAGTGCGAAAGAGTCTGTGTTGCTGGTTTTTCTTTTCCTTTTTAGTCTACTTGGCCTTTTAGTTTTGTTTGGAGTTTTTTTTGACGTGGTGTGCGGTGCGGTTGGGAGGGAAGGAAGCGTGCCCTTGCGTTGTGTGAGCTCCTTCCTTCCTTCCTTCCCCTCCCTCTTTGCTTGTATGCTTCTTGTCGGTGGATGGGCTGTGTGTTGCGGCGCGGCTGAGCGCCGAGGGGTTATTTTTGAGGTGTGTTGTTGTGCGCCACGTGTGCTGGTTAATGGTCGCGAGACTGTGCGTGCGTGGAGTTGAGTGGAGGAGGTGGCCAAGTACGTGTGTACAAGATGGCGGCGCCTGTGTGTGTAAGAAGGAAAAAAAAACCGTACACAGAGAGAGAGAGAGAGAGAGAGAGAGAGAGAGAGAGAGAGAAAAGTGGTGCGACGAACGACTGGAATTCTGCTTTGGACGTAGGTTTGTGTGGTGGCCCTGAAAAGGGCCGATTGTGTTTTGTTTTTTGAGCCGAGGCGGCAAATGGCGCGCTGCGTGCCAAGGGAGCACGCGGCGGTTGCCGATTGCGCTGTCTCTCTTTTAGGCCTTCTTCTCGGTCTTCTTTGGCAGCAGGACGGCCTGGATGTTGGGCAGGACACCTCCCTGTGCGATGGTGACGCCCGACAAGAGCTTGTT
>NW_026062650.1:0-73558 GCF_023897955.1 Schistocerca gregaria | reverse complement strand
ATTTATTCATCAGTCTTATAGAGCTTATAATTATATTTATCCCTGAGACATTTAAGTCTCTTCTTTATCCACGATAATGTTGGGGAGGGACCTCAACTTTGGTAGTTCGTGTAGCATTGTTGACCATAGTACTGTGGTGGTGTAATCGTTAGCATTTGTGCCTAGTAAGCAAGATGACCCGGTTTCGAGTCCCGGCCGTGGCACAAATTTTAATTTATTTCTTCTGCGTCGATCTTTATTCATCAATATTTATGTTGTTCCCTTCAAAGTAATCCCCCAACGGTTCTTCCAATCCTCGAAGCAATTCTCATAAGCACTTTTTGGTGCAGCCTTGAGTACTTCCAGTGATGTAGTTTTTATTTCTTCAATCGCTGAAAATCTTCGACCTTTCATCGGTCTCTTCAGTTTTCGGAACTGGAAAAATTCGCAGGGGGCCAAATCCGGTGAATATGGTGGCTGAGGCATGTTTGTCGTGTTGTTTTTGGCGAAAAATCTTTTCCGCAATTCCTGACTTTTTTCCGTATTCCTTCTCGCGAACGGCGCATAACGTCAAGGTAATACTCCTTATTGACCATACGACGTCGAGGCAAAAATTCAGGATGCACTACGCCACGGTAATTGGAAAATAATAATAAAAAAAGCAGTGAGCAAAACTTTGGCATTTGATCGAACATGGCGTGCTTTTTTCGGTCTCGGCTCTCCGGGATGCTCTTATTGGGACGACTGAGCTTTGGTTTCGACGTCATAGCCGTAAAGCCGTGTTTCGTCACCAGTTCAGACCCTTTTGACCAAATCTTTATCATTATTGGAGTCATTCAAGAGCTCCTGAATGATGCTCATGGACGGTTCCTGTGATCAAAATTGAGAAGCTTTGGAACAAACTCCGCGGACACACGTCTCATGTCCAAACACCCGAAAAAATGCATAACACTAGACGATCGATGTGGCAACATTCTCAGCAACTTCTCTTACGGTAATACGACGGTTTTCCAAAACAATTTTCTTCACAGTTTCGGCATTATAATCTGTTGTTGATCTGCTGTGGCGTCCAGAGCGAGGTTAGTCATTAATATCTTCTCTGCCGTCTTGGAAGCGCTTGTGCCACTTGTACACATTTTTTTTTTTCCTTCGAGCGGAGTCACCGTACGCCACTGTCACATTTCAAGCGTTTTAGAGCGCTTGATTCAATTTTTCACACAAAATGTGATGCAATCTCTTTGCTCCATTTTTTATAATAATCGAAAATCACCGAGCACACTAAAGCAAACGAAGTACGCTGTACACTTGGAACTGTTGGGAACATGTGTGCCAACATAACAAAACAAAAAGGATCGGTAATCGAATATACGTTGCCCGCGCAGTTCGACAAGTCACCTTACATTTTGAAGAGCCCTCGTATTCGTCTGTAGTATCAATAGTATCAATTGAAACTACAATCAAGACGAGAGGTTCATATAATCAAATTTTCTTTTCTTTAGTTTCATTGCGACAGATTTCAGGCGTAATTAACAGTACATTGAAAATTATTTCATTGTGTTTTGGTTGCCTGTGTGTTTTGGAGAGACAAAGAGAGTGAATGGACGATGTACGTAAAGAGAGAATGAGATATTTTATTAAAACTATGTAAATGTGTGACAATGTTGTGTTCAAATGGTTCAAATGGATCTGAGCATCTGAGGCCATCAGTCCTCTAGAACTTAGAACTAATTAAACCTAACTAACCTAAGGACATCAGACATATCCATGCCCGAGGCAAGATTCGAACCTGCGACCGTAGCGGTATCGCGGTTCCAGACTGTAGCGCCTAGATCCGCTCGGCCACACCGGCCGGCTTCTGGTTGTGTAATAGGAGAATTGATGAGATATATGCGAGTGGTCTTGATTTTGTAAAGGGTAGCCAGAAGGGGCGTTGAGTACTAAATTTGTTAGTAATTTTCTTGTGGAAAGGAATCGTATTTTGTTTTCATTAAATTTTATCTTGTTTCGGAATTACGAGACTTTTAGTCTAAATTACGTGTTGTGATCTTATCGGCTGCTATTAGAAATACGTCGAGTGTAGATGTGCTCGAGATGATCTGATTGACTGCTTAACGTACTGACCAATAGAAATCCAGCATTTCTCGCTCGTTTAAGTCGGGCTTTGTGCCTCAGATTCCCGGGGTCGATTCCCGGCGGGGTCAGGGATTTTCTCTGCCTCGTGATGGCTGGGTGTTGTGTGATGTCCTTAGATTAGTTAGGTTTAAGTAGTTCTAAGTTCTAGCGGACTGATGACCATAGATGTTAAGCCCCATAGTGCTCAGAGCCATTTGAACCATTTGTGCCTCAGATCTATGACTCAGTAGTAGCTCGGGAGCAGTCTTCTGGTAAACACCAATATTAATTCGTACTGATCAAATTTGTACCAAAAAGAAGAAATTGCGCGTTTGATCGGTTATCGTGCAGTTCATGAAAAGGACTACAGCGTTGAGTATTTTGAGAAAGTGAGTGATTTATTTTAGCAGATCTAGTGTGTGAACATTTCAAGTCGGACATAAACTTTGCGTGGCGAGCACCTCTGTACAGGACAGAACGCCTACTGAATGTGTCGAGTCGCAAGTAGTCTGGGTCAGTGACTGTTCAGGATGTTTAGAATATCGGGTCGGACTCTTTTGGCTGCTTTTGGATGTGCACTTGTTATAGAGACAGTTAGTAACATTGCCAATTGATGTCGGGATATTAAGTACGGACTTGATAGCCATTTTCCTTGTTTTAATAACAAGGAACCAACTAAAAGGAAATTTCTGACATTTTTTCAAACGACTCGTGCAACAACACCGAACGCTCGGTAGTTTGACTAACTTCCAACTACTGCCCACGGACTGGAGTTAATGGCCTTTGCGTGCTAGGTATTTAGTCGAATTTTCGTCAACGCTGCTTTTTTCGGTTTGCCGCCGCAGAGTCCGTGCACCGTCCCGAAAGGGCGAAGCGCTGACACCACCTCACCTGCGGGCCTTTCGCGAGCAAGTCCGACATTCCGGATCGTCTGCAATGCTAGCCCAGCTTGATCGATCTGCGCAGCACACACATTACCGCCCGAGTGGCAGGAACTGAGCCCGTTTCTTAGTCTCCCAAAGAATCCTGTAACAGAGTGCCCCACGTAAAATATTGACGTGACCACTCTGCTGACTATAGAAAGCTGTATTCGAAGAAGTTCGTCACTCAGGATCCTTCCAGAGCTTTTGGTAGAGCAAATTTACTCCTACAAATCAACTGCCATGTCGGTGTTCTGTACGAGTTGGCGATTCTAAAACTAGGAGCGCGGAGCGATCGAAGCGAGTCGGCGAACACAGAGAACGCGATGTGCAGCAGGGAGCAGTCCGCACACAGACAGACTGACGGGTGAAATGTTGTACCAGACCGGGACTCGAACCCAGATTTCTTGCTTGTCGCCTTAACCACTTCCAGACCGACACAAATTCTCACATATCGCGAACGACACGTGTAGTGTTCCCTGTCCTTTACCTTCATCGCTCAGAGACTCACCTGGTTCCCAGAACAGGCCGAACGAAGAGTGCATGCGTACTGAACGCGTAGTCTTATACCAAAAGAACAAACAGCACACACATAAGTATATACGCGTTGATGGCAAATAATAATACTTTCAGTACAGGTGGACTGTGAGCAATGAGCATAATAGACAGGGGACACTGCACGTGTAGAGTACGACATGTGGGAATTGGTGGGTAGGGTGACTAAGCCATTTCTGGGCCAAGTTGTTAGTGTGGATTGCCTACAGCAATGGCAGGTATGCATTCAGGGGCGGATATATTGTTCTCATTTGATTGACAGATATTTAACCTATTGTCCTGTTAAGTGGTTTTCCATGTCACCTCCCTTTTACTATTATTCCCCCATCCCCTCCCCCCAAACCCCTTTCCCCCCTCGCTGCTATGCGTACACTTTCATGTCTCAGTTATTGGAATAGGCCCTTTAACTACTATCGGAATATTGACTATTTAATTAAGTTGATCAATTAATTAATTCCCTCCCCTCTGGTAAATTCCCCTCCCCTCCCACCCTCTCCTCTCACTCGGAAAATGGCGGTAAAAAGACTCAGTAGATTGGTTATTTGGAGGGAAATCGATTGCTGTGTATCGAATATTGTTTTAGAGGATTCAAGGCAGTGAATGCAATATATGGAAAAGAGTATATTATTTATTTATAAAAAAATTAAGTTTATGGGGGTTGGATTTCTCTTGCACGTGATTCTAGGCTCTTTGGAAAACATCTAGGTCTTGCAAGAAGCAATTAAATGGGGGAAACATGTTGCATAACCTAATGTTCGGCACTGTACTCTGGGCATCTTAACCTAATGTTTGGCCATTTGTGTGCAATTAACCAATTGTTCTGTTAAGTGATTTTACATGTCACTGCACATAAACTAGTGTACCGCCTTTGATAGGAAGTTCAATAATATCTTCCCACCATTTTCTGGTACACGTTTCGAATTTCACATGCTTTTGAACACCATTTCTGGCGCATTCTTCATTGTCATCCATATCCTTAAACTATTGTACCATGTTTTACATAAAAGATTATTCAAATTAACTTAGTGTTCTGCGCTTAATCAACTGTTCTGCTACATGTTACCCTGCCGGCCGCGGTGGTCTAGCGGTTCTAGGCGCTCAGTCCGGAACCGCGGGACTGCTACGGTCGCAGGTTCGAATCCGGCCTCGGGCATGGATGTGTGTGATGTCCTTAGGTTAGTTAGGTGTAAGTAGTTCTGAGTTCTAGGCGACTGATGACCTCAGATGTTAAGTCCCATAGTGCTCAGAGACAGAGCCATGTCACCCACTCACACACAGCCACCCCTTAACTATTGTACCGCTAACACTACGTTGATATAACACATGTATTGGATAATTTGCGGTATCCTATTTGTCTTAGAATGTTATTCATCTTATCAGTTGGGTCTGATTCAAGAAATCGAGAAGGTTCAAAAAAGAACTGCAATAATCGTCAATGGTACATTCAACAATCGTGGGATCGTTACAAATCTCATTGAAAGTTTGAAGTGGGACACACTTGCAGACAGACGACGCACATAATGGAAGGGGCTGCTTACTGCAATCCAAAATCCTATCTTCGCCGGGGATGTAGAGCATACATTATTACCACCAACTTTCCTATCGCGCAATGATCACCAGTCAAAGGTGAGTGGAACAGGAGGGGGGAAATATAACTGTAGTGGGAATAGTTCCCTCCACCACATTTCGCTTTGTGGCTAGCAGAGTATGTATGTAGATGTAGATGGAATATTGTTTAAAAAAGTGCAATAATAATAAAAAAACATATCCAGATATCCAGCCACTCGCCGACCGACTCTGATCCAAGAGAAAGGGTGCACTTGCGCCCCCAACTAACCTACAACGCGACAGTTCGGGTGCTGCAGGGATGAGGCGGAGACAGTTCTTTCATACTTTACACTTGGGAAATTACTATCGAAATACGTGTCCACCTATGTATCATTGCTGGTACGATGACGCATAGCTATGGTGAGGTTCACGGCCTAGAGATTTCGCAATGCTTACCAGGACACATTCCCTACAGGAACAACCAGTCCGTCAGAGAATTTACCCATCAAGCTACCGGTCTGGGAGCACCGTCCGCCATTGTTTTCTGCAGACAAGACTTTCAGTGGCAAAATTATTTTGCACCGATCGCTACATTGCACTGACTGTTAAACCCCGCAAAAGTTGTCTACAGATCATCAAATACATACAAGACTCACAAGAATATTTAACAGTCTAACTACAATTAAATATTACGATAGCTGCTGCAGCTTGACACCGATCGATGTACAGGTAATGTCTCCTCTGGAACGAATCTAAGTATCTATTCCCCGCACATAATTTTCCACGTAAAATATCTTTCGCGGTTATCGATGTCCTTAATCTTTACGTCCCTCGCGATAGGACGCACACTCATTTTCTCCGATGATGCCAAAACACAAGCCACAGTAACATTAAACTGCAATATATACACATTTTACACAAAAAGTGCAGTTATCTCTTATATCTGTAAAGCCCCCGAAAAAATTATGGTATACATACACTCACACATACAATATGTCTCGATTCTCCTCAGTTCAAGGAAATTATCTGACAAAGCCTTTGAATCAGCGCTGTATCACCGACAGGTTTACTGTTAAAGATTGCAAATCCGTATGTTCCAAAAGGGAGAACCAAGAAGTTCACAAACAAGTTCCAGGGACCGTACCAGGTAGTGGAAATGACGTCACCTGTCAATGCAAAATTACAATTGCCGACCAAGACAACAGTGGTTCACGTTAGTAGAGTTAAGCCGTTCCAGGGGGTAGTAGATCCGTGTATATATACTTCTTCTTCTGGCAGAAAGCGAAAACAAGCACCAGAAGCAGACAGTAAACCGGGTATTAAATTAAGTTGCGTTCGAGGGATGTGTAGTTAGCAGTAATTATCATGTGTGTATTATTTTTGTGCACGAACATGGGTTATTTTATTGGTATTAAGGGGTAGTGATGGGAGTTTTTTCCTTCTCTTTCCACTCTGTAGGTGACGAAGGATGGGGTACAAGTGAATAGTATGGGGCGTAGTCCTCTGGCCTACTCTGTACTGTGGCAGCTTCCTCGTTGTAACTCCCATCCATTCTTGTCGTTCCAACGCTTTCGTGCTAGCTCGTCTAACTCTCTGCCATACTTCGTTAATGGTTTTCGCAAATTGCCTTACATGCTCGCCCTCCGCTCCCAGCCTTGGACGAAGCATGTCAAAAGGTGATGGCATCTTCCGCCCATACACCACTTCGTACGGCGACAATCCTGTACCTACTATTATATGCACTGATTACGAATTGCAAGTACACGTCCCAGTCGGTGTGTTGACTATTTACATAGTGACTCAACATCTTAGCTATCGTGTGATGCACTCTCTCTGTTCGTCTGTTTCCTTGTGGATGGAATGGACTAGTCCGTAGTTTCTTTACCATCAGTAACTTACGCAGTTGCTTCATCAGATCAGACGTGAAATTAGTAACTTGATCCGAGATTAAAAACTGAGGTATCCCATACCTCAGTAACCAATTATTAACTAAAGCTTGTGCCACAGTACTTACTTTCTGATCTGATAATGCAACCATGACTAAATACCTAGAAAAGTGGTCAATCACTGTTAACGCATACTTATTCCCTGCTGCAGTCCTATTAAATGGGCCTGATACATCAATTCCGATTTGTTGGAGAGGTCTGTCTGCCTCTGGTAATCTTTGAAGCTGAATCTTTTGATGGCACAAGTCCCCTCGCTGTGCGCATGGCACACAATTCCTGACGTACCCGTCCACGTCTTGACGTCGTGTCCTCCACCAAAACTTCTCCGCTATCCGCATCTCTTCTCCCGCCATGTCCTGTTGGAAAACTTCCGATCTTAACGCTGCTGGTACGACGACGCGCGGGCCGCATTTCGTCGACCTGCAAAGTAGCCCGTCCTGTACTAGGAACTGCAGTTGCTTTCTCAATAACTGGCAATCATTATCCACGGCTTGTGCCCTTTTCCACTCATCCTCAGTCATCCCTGTTTCTTGTAATACTGCCACTTTTCTGCTCAATGCGTCAGCATTGGCATGTTTCACACCTGGCTTGTGTATTAGCTCATAATCGAACTCACTGAGTTTCAGCGCCCATCTCACTATCCTATTCTCTGGGTCAATCAGTCCTAATAACCATTTCAGAGTTGAATGATCCGTCACAACCTTAAACTATCTACCGTACAGATAACATATAAAGTACGAAATCCCGATATTACCGCTAACAATTCCTTCTCCATCGTGGAGTAATTTTGTTCCGCCTTGTTAAGTTAACGCCACTCGGGATTAGCCAAGCGGTCTAGTCGCTGCAGTCATGGACTGTGCGGCTGGTCCCGGCGGAGGTTCGAGTCCTCCTTCAGGCATGTGTGTTTGTCCTTAGGATAATTTATGTTAAGTGGTGTGTAAGCTTAGGGACTGATGACCTTAGCAGTTAAGTCCCATAAGATTTCGCACACATTTGAACATTTTTCTGTTAAGTTGACGAGACGCGAACGCAATCGGATGTTCTTTGTCATCAATTTCCTGCCCAAGTACAACCCCAAGAGCGTGATTAGACGCATCACATTGTTGTATAAACTCCTTCGAAATGTCTGGAAACTTCAAAACTGGATCTGATGTCAGTATCCGTTTCAACTTTGGAAATGCTTTCTCGCACTCTGACGTCTACTGGAAGGTAACACCTTTTCTTAGCAGCTTAGTAAGTGGCCTCGCTATTTCTGCAAACCCCAGTACGAATTTTCGATAGTAGCCCGCAAGACCAGTATACGATTGCAGTTGTTTAACCGTTTGCGGAACCAGAAAATCTCGTACTTCAGCAGTGAGACGAGGATCTGTCCGTACACCGTCCTGACTGATAACATGCCCGAGATAATTTACTTGTGCTTGCGCAAAATGGCATTTGTCCAAACTTCATATTAGCAGTGCTGCCTCTAACCTTTTAAACACCTCCTCTAACCGTTCCACATGCTGCTTTGTATCTCTTGAAAAAACTAAAATGTCATCCATATACAGCCGACCAGGGTGGTCGAGCGGTTCTAGGCGCTACAGTCTGGAACCGCATGACCGCTACGGTCGCAGGTTCGAATCCTGCCTCGGGCATGGATGTGTGTGAAGTCATAAGGTTAGTTAGGTTTAAGTAGTTATAAGTCCTAGGGGTCTGATGACCTTAGAAGTTAAGTCCCGTAGTGCTCAGAGCCATTTTTCATCCAGATACACCATGTATTTTTTCGGTTTCAACCCGCGAAGGACTCCATCCAACAACCTCTGAAATGTTGCTGCAGCGTTTTTTTTAGTCCAAACGGCATTCTTTTATACTCGAAGTGACCACAATGCGTCGTAAATGCTGTTTTTGGCCTGTCCTCCGGATATACTTCAATCTGGTGATAACCGCTTCGCAAATCCATAGTGGAGAACAATTTACACTGCCCTAGGTTGTCTAACGTTCCTGTGATATTCGGAATCGGATATACCTGCGGCACTGTCCGTTCATTCAAATGTCTGTAATCGCAAGAAAAGCGAAATTTTTTTCGTCCCGTGAGGTGTCTTCTTCGAACTAGGACCACGCTACTAGACCAAGGACTGTTACTTTGCGGATTATCGCATCTTCCAGTTGTTGCCCTATTACTTGCTCTACTACTGGTTGTAATTGTTTCGGTGGTCTGTATGGCTTACGATACACCAGAGCGTGATTCGCTGTCGGAATATGATGCTGTATTATCGGTGTAGCAGGTAACGTACTCTGCGCTTCAAACAATGTTTTACAGTTCAGTAATAATACTTCCATAGCCGATCGATCATTTCAAATGTTTTAACTTGTCACGAAGTGCAGATGTTCTGACGGTTTGCTTTACATCATAGTCTAGCCTCGAACTATCGATGTCCTCTTCATCCATTAACTCTACTGTGGCTATTACTAATCCCTTCAGCAGATCGACATCATCCCGCCCGAATTTATCTAAACTCACTGGAACCATAAACTGCCCGTTTATGTCCGTTACACGTGGTACACTCCTACGAATAAACCAAAGCTTTTCGTCTAACACCTCATTACTCGTTAGTGGCTCTACCAAGAATAACCCCTACTGTGGCACATGGACATCCACCGGTACGCAGATCAACTTCCCTGTACCTGTGCGTACTTTGTCACACGAAATCACCTTTAAAGCACTTGTACACAGTTTAGTTGGTATCACCTTAGCTATCGGTCCACCTTGCGACTCTGAAACATTTACAACAGCTGTACCCATTGAGAACAAGTTGCCATCGAGTTCCAGCGTATGTAGCGATAGGTCAATTTTGGCGTGATGTTTAATAAGATAGTCTAACCCAAGTATCGCTGAAAATCCCTGTCCCACAGTTGACAACACCTCCATTTGGTCCGGGAACCACACGTTTCCTATCTTAAACTTGAGCAGTGCTGTCCCTAGTGCATCTAATTTTTTTATCACCCACTGCGCGCAATATGTATCTTGGAGCTTCCAATCCTTTCTTGCCCACGAGGTCCACACTGACAACTGATACATGCGTTCCAGTATCCACTAAAACTCTTTGCCAAACCATCAAACTACAATCCGCCTCTTCGTTCACTCTCTGAGTACCTCTTTTTACAAGGGATGCCTCCCGACTGCAGGAACACTCCCTTTTTCGTTTAACAGTTTTTTACCTGCTGTATCATTAACCCTTTCTTGGCTTTACACTGCCGTGCCTTACGCCCTATTTTCTGACTATTGAAACACTGTGGTTCTTTTAATAGAACATCATTTGCACTCGCATCTTGCGTTAACTCATACGTGTGCGCATTCGTTCTCCTAATTCTGTCTGAAAATTCTTTTACCGTTTCACCTGTTTTTGTACCATCCTCCTCAATTTTTCCTCTAAAGAATCTGGCACTGTTTTGTTTCCTAAACCTTTGCAATAATCCCTCAGCCAACTCTGTGAACGTAGTAGCATCCTTCAACCCTTCGTGGTCACCTACTACACATAACCTCGCCATTTGCAAACACATTTCATCCGACCAGCCACGCAGCTCTGTTGTTGAGCAAGCAGAGTCGCGCAGTCACTATTCCCCTTTAAAAGCGACAACTAAAGCACGACACGTTCCTCAGAACTACGGCATTACCGTATTCACGGACATCTAGGACACACTTGAAGTTGGATAACTGTATGACAATGGGATCGTAGTGATTATTCAGTTTGATAAAGCTAGTGCGCAGAAAAGAGACAATCACAAGTCTACTTCACGATTGTAATAAGGCATTATTTGCATTCAGGTCTATAGGAGGTTTCTTGAAAATTCAGCTCTCGCACACAAACACACACATTATTGGATCTAAAGAGGGCTGTCAGCATTTCTCGCACATGCAATAAACAAAATATTTGTGTGAAGCTCTAACAGGTTCCTTTGTTTTTCGTGACAAATGTTTACCTGTTGAGTGATCGTGATTTGATTATGACCAGGAGGTCGTTTACCGATTGTGTGGCCGCCAGTGCGGTGCCGGCCCATTTAGCGTTACCCAGGGTGCACGTGCAGTTTTCAGCTACGGACGCGAACTGGCTTTACTCCCCGCTTCTCAGAGAGTTAAAAAACAATACAAGACAACCCGCAACTTCCGATTCACGCTTTGAGCAATGGCATTGACAGAGATAGATTGCGCTCTAGACATCCACCTCTTATAAGGGCCAAAGATCTGAAGGAAAACGGTTTCTGTCTTGAAGAACGCTGGAAAGTGGAATGGGAAGAATCAGCACCACCACAGGTAAACACCTTACTGAAACCGTCGAACAGACCTCCAGGCTTTGGCTCACCACGTAAAACCTGGACCATCCTCAACAGGATCAGGACGGGCCACGGTCGATGTGCGGACTCTCTACACAAATGGGGAAGAGCACCATCCCCAAAGTGCGACTGCGGCGCTGAGAAGCAGACGATCCGGCACGTCATTGCACAGTGCCCTCTGAGAGCCTACTCAGGTCAAACAACGGACTTCCTGGATGCGACTCGAAGTGCAGTTCAGTATATTAAAAACCTAAATGTTAATTTGTAATTATATATATGTTGTTCATGACATAACTGTATTTAATTCTTTATGTCTTGTTTTTAGTGCCAAAGTTATAAAGTTATTGTAGCAGCTTATTTCTCTATACACGAGATTTGTGCTTGCCATACGCTAAATAAATAAATTTACCTGTTGAAAAGACATATCCGTACCGCGGTGATCCTACTCCTGCTCCAAAGTGTTAAACAGGTACGGTGCTAAGCAACATGAACTTAAAAATGCTAGTAGACTAAAACAGTTTTACGGTTTCTCCACCCACTTGCTCAGCCCGTGAAAAGTGACTCCGAATGACCGTACTCTAGTATATTTCGCACTCACAATGATTTCTTAGTCAGGGGGAAAATTGTGTGTGTTGTAGAAGCTATGCATGTAACGCGCTGACACAAACATCGACTTGGCTGTGTTTCGTGGAAGTGGTAAAATCGATAAACCGAATATACTCCGGGGCTTTTTTACATTGCAATTACACCCTTTATTGATCGACAAAAACGTAACGGTTTGCTTTGCGAAAACGACGCCCGGCTGGTGCAAGTGTGCACGTATCATAATTTTTTTTATACACCTATAACTGATAGTCAGAAATGTTATGCTGCTACTTGAACGTGAAGGTACCGTTGTTTATGTTCCGACATACGTTTGTGGGAAGTAATAAAACTACTATTCAGCTAAAAACAAAAAGAGATTTCGTATGTCGACTTGTAACGGAAGGATAGACTGGACGTGTCGCATTGTGATTTCAACGTACTGAGAAGTGTATCGGAATGTAAGTGGTGGTAGATTCATTTCGTAAGCAGCTGAACAATATAGCAATGCAAGTCTTCAACTGGATCTGCTATAGTGTAGAAACAGGAGGGGGAATACGGCTGTAACAATACGCCCCCTCATCGACAGTCTTAAGCGTACCCCAGCATTTTCCTTGCTCTTCTATTGATAGTGATGGTCGTAACAGTACACCAACCTGCGGCGGTGATGCCTTTCCAAACATTACGTCCGCGGCTGCGGGATTCATTATCTGAACACAGTCCCAGACGTCTATCCTTCATAACACGTGTTTGCGACAATCTTGGCAACACCTTCCAGAAGAGATGATTCTACAATTTTGTCAGATAATTTCCTAGAACTGAGGAGAATCGAGACATATAGCATGTGTGAGTGTATGTATACCATAATTGTTTCGGGCACTGTACAGATATAAAAGATAACTGCCCTGTTTATTTTTAAAAAAAGTGTATATATTGCAGTTTAATGTTACGGTGGCTTGTGTTGTGGCATGACCAGAGAAAATGAGTGTGTGTCCTATCGTGAGGTACGTAAAGATTAAGGACATCGATAACTGCGAGAGATTTTTTACGTGTGCGCGATAGATAGTGAGATTCGTTCCAGAGGAGACATTACCAGTACATCGATCGGTGTCAGAGTGCACCAGCAATCGTAATATTTAACTGTAGTTAGACTGTTAAATATTCTAGTGAGTGTTGTATGTATTTAATGAATTGTAGACAACTTTTGCAGGGTTTAACTGTCTGTGCAATGTAGAGATCTGTGCAAAATAACTTTGCCTCTGAAAGTCTCGTATGCGGAAAACACAGGCGGACGGTGCTCCCAGACCGGTAGCTTGATGGCTAAATTCTCTGACGGACTGGTTGTTCCTGTAGGGAATGTGTCCTGGTAAGCATTGCGAATTGTCTAGGCTGTGGACTGAACCGCATCACACCAGCAATGGTAGCTAGGTGAACAGGCATTTCGATGGGAATTCCTCAAGTGTAAAGTATGGACGAGATGTCGCCGCTTCATCCTTTACGGGACCTGAACGGTCGTGGGAGCGATGGGCGTCGAGTGGCGGGATGTATTTTCTATTATTATTAGCGATATTCTATTTAAACTATATTCCATCAACATATATACTCTGATAGCCATCGAGTGGTGTGTGGTGGAGGGCACTGTTCACGCCAAAGTCATATTTTCCTCCTCCTCTTCCACTCGCGGTTTGCGTGAGGGGAAACGACTGTCTGAACGTCTCAGTACGAACTCTAATTTCCGATGGTGATAACTGCATGGAATGAAAGTTGGTCGTAATAATATATGCTCTACATCCTTGGTGAGGAAAGGATTTTGGAATTTAGTGAGCAGCCCCTTCCGTTTAGCGCATCGTCTATTTGTAAGTGTATCCCACTTCAAACTATTTAATGAGATTTGTAACGTTCCCGCTATGGTTAAATATACCAATCACGAATCTTGCCGTTCTTCTTTGGACCTTCTCAATCTCTTGAATCAGATCCAACTGGTAAGGGACCACCATACGGACGAACAATACTCTAAGGCAAACAGGATGCCTCGAAAAAAAAAAAAAAAAAAAAAAAAAAAAAAAAAAGACCTGTCCAATACATGTGTAGAATATCGATTTAATTAATGTGAATAAATTTTTCATATGAACGTAGTGTTAGAGGTACAATAATTAAGGAGAGGCTGTATGTGAGTGGGTGACATGGAGCAGAACAGCAGGTTAAGTGCAGAACACTAAGTTAATTTGAATAATTTTTGTGTAAAACGCAGTACAATAGTTCAAGGGTGTGGGTGACACAGAAGGATGCTTCAGAAATGGTATACAAAAGCATTTGAAATTCGAAAAGTGTACCAGAAAATGGTGGGAGGAGATAACTAATTTCTTAATTTCGTATCAAAGGCGGTACAATAGTATAAGTGCGGTGAAGTGGAAAACCACTTAACAGAACAGTAGATTAAGTGCCAACAAAGGGTGAAACATTAGGTTAAGACACCCAGAGTACAGTGCCAATCACTAGGTTATGCAACATGTTTGCCCCATGTAATTTCTCCTTGCAAGACCTAGATGTTTCCAAAGCGCCTAGAATCGTGAGCAAGAGAAATCCAACCTCCACAAACTGAATTTTTTATAAATTATGAATATACTCTTTTCCATATATTCCATGCACCTCTAAAACAATATTCCATACACAGCAATCGATTTCCCTCCAAATGACCGATCAACTGTGTCTTTATCCCGCTATTTTCTGGGCAAGAGGAGAAGGTGGGAGGGGAGGGTTAGGTTAATTAATTGACCAACTTAAATTAGTAGTAAATCAACTGATAGTTGTTATAGGGCCTATTTCAATAACTCAGTCCTGAAAGTGTACCTCTAGCAGCGTGGGGGGTGGGGGTGGGGGGGGATGTTTGGGAAGGTATTGGGTGGTGGAACAATACGTTAATGGAGGTGATATTGAAAACCACTTAACAGGTCAATAGGTTAAGTACCTGTCAATCAAAGGAGAAC
Organism: Schistocerca gregaria; assembly: GCF_023897955.1. Taxonomy (NCBI): domain Eukaryota; kingdom Metazoa; phylum Arthropoda; class Insecta; order Orthoptera; family Acrididae; genus Schistocerca; species Schistocerca gregaria. The sequence continues at coordinate 58,618 of NW_026062650.1, read as the reverse complement.
AATAGGTTTGCTCCTAAGTGCATGCTTGCCCCTTATGTAGGTAACCCACACTAAGAAAATGGCCCAGAAACGGCTTTGTTCCCCTACTTATGTGTGGGTCTAGAAGGGTACCTGGGTAGGCGAACTGGTTAAGCCGACTGTTCTAGGTAAGCGAGAAATCTCCATTCCAGTGCTCGAGCAGCGCAAATTTTCACTGTTTCAGTGTGCGATTGCAGCTGATGTCGGAATCTGTCTTTTGTCACGTATTTTCCGCTGCAGAATCATGAACGGTGTGTCTTCTTTCGGACATGCAAGGTTTTATTACTTGTCTCTGATACATTTGATACGTGGCAGGTCACAGAGTTACACACACATCTGTATAAGTAGGTTTGAAGGTCCTTCCACAATAAGATCTACTGCACACCTGTAATCTGCAAAAGATTGTACAGTATGTGGCGGAGAGTAGATTTTGCATTAATGTCTGTTTCTTCCTTCGATATTCCTGTAGCTGAGAAACACTGTTAGTACTTATGTGTGTGTGCCCGAATTTCTCAGGTTTCTGCGAGATTTATGCTGTAGGAGGCAATCCCATCTTCTCGGAACGTCTCAGATCTCGGGAAAATGAAGCTCTCTGTGGTACACATCTTCAGCCGCCGCCGCAGTTATGTCTGCAGCCCATAGTCTGCAGTTCACGTCCGTGTACTTGGCAGAGGGTTCAGAGAATCACTTTCTATTTTTCGACTGTTCCACTCTCAAGCATCACGTGAGAAAATTCGAATTTGAACCTTTCGGTGCGAACTGTGATGTCTCCCATTTTACTTCGACGGTCGTTTCTCCGTATGTCGGTGAGAGTCAACAAAATACTTTCGCATTCGCAGAAGAGAGATGGTGATTGAAATTTTGTGAAAATATCTCGCCGTAACGAAAAACGCCCGCCGGGCGGCGGGTTGTTGCTTTATTATCTCGTGTCTGTTTTTGACCTGCCGATTCACGAGCTTGTAGATTACTTCGAGGAGTAGCCAGAAAGTAGCGTAATACCTGTTACAGCTCGCCTGGATCGAAGAAGGAAGTCACGCTCGCCACTTTACGAGGAGTAAAGACGTAATGGTGAAGGAATAACTACAAGCGCACTGTTTCCATTTAATCGCGTGTATTCAGAAAATCTGAAGGTTCAGACACACAGGTTTAAGGTACTGTTTGCTGCTGCTAGCCTAAGAGAGGCACTCCAGTCGCCACAAGAGTTTATGGCACGACGAGCGGTCTGCAGATTATAGTAGATGGAGACGTAGGAGGCATTTCAGGTGTTGCACTCGACGCGAGAGCTGACTCGTGTACGAGCTGAGCCTGAGCGCTCGCGGCGGGCAGCCGAGCCGCTCGCCTCTCAGTGTCAGACTATTAAAATTTGTTCTACTGCTGCCGTATCGCCTCTGTAATTTTTACTGTTTTAAATCTACATTAGACCAACTCCTCATGTTACTTCCACGTTCGTACCTTATTGCATACGATTTTTGCATGATTTTTTTTTTCACGGAATCTTGAGTGTCCTGATCTGTCTCTTGTATTAATGCTGTATTTTTACAAAGTCCATTAGGAGCACTGTATTTTAGTAGAACGTAATTAATTATTGTATAAAATATAGCGCAATATTTTCGCCATTGTGTATAATATCTAACTATATGATAATCTACTACGTGAGACTAGTTTTGAGGTAAGAATTTACATTTTTAAAAGAAATCGTAAGTATTGCAGAAAATTTCAGCACATCATATTTTCATATGAAACTACACATATTCTCCAAATTTCACTCTTTTTTCTGCCTGCAGAAATGGCGAAAAAACATCGATTTTTGTGCAAACTATGTATTCGATTTTTCTCAAACTACTTACACCTGCATCATTCTGCACAGTATGACGCTGCAACACAGTAGGGAAACTCAGCGTTTCTTTCACCCTCCGGCCGTACCCTGGTGAAACTGCACAGCCGCCAGTGGCACGCGCGGCGGCCCAGCCGGCACCCGCCCTGCGTCTGCGGCTGCACCTGCCTCTGCCTCTACCTCTCTACCTCTGCCTCTACCTCCTCTCTACACCTCTACCTCCACCTCCACGCCTCTGCCGGACACCAGACCGGCGAGCCGTGGCACAGCTCTTCTCACAATATTTTGTGTATGTCCCCGTTTCCATTTTGGCAACGGTTCCAACTGACGGGCAGTATGTGAGAATTAGTCTAACAAAGATTTGTAAGCAACATCTTTTTCGCACCTGATTTATACTTTCACAGGATTCCTTTAATGAACCAGAGGCTGAAAGCTGCCATACCCGAGCGTAAATTTCTGTGGTTCTTCCAGTTCAAAGCGGCTCTGGAGTGTAACCTCCAAGAGGCTGGCGGCCCCGCTTCCAGAGATCGACAGCCGCTCCGTAGTCGAACGTCATCGGATCTTTTCATGTACTTGTGCGCGGTGCATCTGTGTTTTCGGTAAGAGTTGCTCTTCACCTGCAACCCTATTCACAGTTTGTAACAGGTTTATAACGGTGTCGCAACTCTAAGTAGGATGCTCAGGTCTTGCACAGAGTCTACACTAACAATTCGACCTAGGACCTACGAAACGGTATGCTACTTTTAGTACCTAGGGGGCATTCAGGCTTACAGCTAATATGGTAGAATTTGGGGGTCGCCACCAGCCTAAGCCGCCTCTTCAGAGAAGCGACCAAACTGCAAATGTTTAAAAGAAAGGGACTTACAATTGATTTCTCCTTTTTTTGATCACTTAGTTACAGTGTTCTGTTGATTTTCACCTTCTCTTTTGTTACTCCCTTATGCAATGACTCGTCAAAAGATGTAAAAATGAAGATAGCATTCATATTGATTTTGCAACTGAAATCAGCTATTAACCTAACGATCATGAAATAATTTGCAGGATTGATGGTATACAACATATCACTGGTTTATTCAAGTAGCAGTGGTTTATAATGGAGAGAATCAGTTACATTGTAAGAGAAAACGGTTTCGTGATACTCCAACAAAATAACCTGTTTTCTTTTTAATGAGGAGACCCTAGAATTTGTGAAATTTGTACAGTGGCTACAATTTCGCACCTTACAAGCACTCATCTACATACTTTGCCATGATTTACAACTGGAAATAGGTATTATTTGATAGGTTGTACATCGTATATGTGAATATTTAAGAAAGACTGACATTGTCATGTACTTCTTGTGAACAGTTGTTAACGCTTATTGCATGAATGGTGACGGAGTGTCTTTACTATCAAAACAGCGTAATGAATGATTGCCTGTAGTAGTAGCGGTTGGAATGCCAGTGGAAATGAAACGGCAGGCGTAACTCAAGCCCTGTGCGGAAAATCCCCTGCTGGTGTGTTGGTCCTGCTTAAACACAGGAAGTGGCCAAGACTGACGGTTGGAGCACATGAGCGCCGAAGCACAATACGCGGGGAGCCGGAAGGATAACCGGATAGTACTCCGGAAACTCTGAAAATCTTGGATGCAGCAGAGAGGAACGAGGAAGTGTTACCTTGGAAATCACGCAGACTGCGTTATTTCCGAGGATTTTTACTCTGAGATGTGTACCATTGTATGTATTCCTAATTAACGAGAATAGGTATTTCTTCGCAAACTTTTCGTGATGGACGACAAAAGACTAAAATATGGGTGGTCAGCATTCGGAAGAATCTGTAGAGACGGTTAACTCAACTTGCACCACAAACAGATAGAAAAGACATTCAAACACTTATTTGTTCACATTCACACACACGATGGTTCAGAGAAAGGAATAGGTATACATGTGAAAACGCGGAAGGTAATAAGTAACATGATATAATCTAACACGCTCAACCACAGTTACACGGTGGGCCACATAATTCACAATTGATTCAGTTAGTGGGAACTTCTTATGGAACGGCTGTGATGAGAGGTTTCATCACCCTGAACTCCCCCAAGAAGATTGCAAGTTGCGCAGGGAACGTCGTTGCCATGCAATGCCTCTACCAAGTAATATTTTGCAAATTCAAATATTAAACAAGACAACGACTAAATCAGGCAGCCGGAAAAATTTGGGGGTCACAGAATTTCCTTACATTCTAAAACAATGAATTGACATTTATTCTGTGGTAACAAGTTAAATGGAGTTAATAATGACCTCACTTGGTCGCAAAGTGGACAATGCTTCTGTTCGCAAGGTACCGCGGCAAGGAAAACAAAATCTCATTATGCAAAAATGTGTTACTAGAATTTTCTTGTGGTGCCAAATTAATGGAGTTAAAACGACCTCATTCGGTCCAAGGAATTGACAAGTAAAATAGTCGAGGCACCACTGCAAAAACGTATCAACATGACATTAATAAAATTGTTATGAAACAAAATTAAGGTTGGTGGTGTCAATTTAATGAATCTTCAGCGACCCGAACCGGTAAGATAATTAATTAATATGGCAAGACGCCACTGCAAGTTTAGAAACATGACGTCACTAAAACAGTAAACAAATTATATACAAAAGGAATCACAAATTTAAGTACTTCTAAGTCAAAAGTGAATGTGTGTTAGCTCAGTTCATGTGGCCAGTTGGCCCAGTTTGGTCAAAGAAATTCTCAGGAGCATGTAAGGACACACAAAGGGGGAACTATACGCATCTAAAGCCATATTTCTGACATGTTCCCTGCAATGTAAAACACAGTTTGGTACGATTGACACTTTCTAACATGCAACAGTGCCTTCAGTGGCCAATGCCACACGCATACTGAACTGACATTTATGCACATAAAACGCAGGCCGTGTCACACACACACACACACACACACACACACACACACACACACACACACACGATTCTCTTTTCATTCGTCTTCAAGACCAAGCAAGCGGGTGTCACGTCTTGCAGTAAAAAGCAAACTCAACTGTCCAAGTTGCGCCGCCATGATTGTCCTCTACCCCGGAATATCACTTTTGAAGACCGTGAGCACTGCGCCAGGTGAGCCACGGCCCTCGGTTTTGGTGGCACCGTCGGTTAACCCCTCTTCCTTCAGCTTATTGTTTCCAAGGGGGGCCGACCATTGGACTCATCTTCGTGTCGCCCTGAGCTAGCAGAGGACGCCGCCCACTTCTGTCCCGTCAGTGGCCCACTAACCAAACTACCTTTTCCATACCATACAAAACATAAAACTATCACAACCTCATGTCCCACTACAATGAACAGATTATAAAACTACGGTCGCAAGTTGGAATCCTGTCTCGGGCATGGATGTGTGTGATGTCCTTTGGTTAGTTAGGTTTAAGTAGTTCTACGTTCTAGGGGACTGATGACCTCAGCAGGTACGTCCCACAGTGCTCGCAGCGATTTGAACCGTTTTTAGATTATAAAATTCCAAATCAATTATCGGCTACCAATGCCATCATCTTTATGACACTCGTCATCCTCTGGTACCTAGTCTATGACAGCAACCGGCTTTCTTTGTGAGCCGTGCGTGGCTCGCGCACGCGCCATCTCTTATTTCACATCCTTTCTTTGCGTACTGCCACCTCGTTACGATATAGTCCTCACGTGTCATCTTTGCTGTAACTTCCCGGTAGTCGTCTGTCGGGAGTGAGTTGGAACGTGCCAGGAGTGCAGTTCGGATCTCCCAGCGAGTTGGGACGCGCCTGCAGTGCAGTTCGGACATGGCAGTCGTAGAGTTGGGACGCGGCGGAAATCGGTCGGGTCGGAGTGGGAGTGAGGCTTGGATAGCCGTGACTCGCCCGACCGTCGCCAGCACACATGACTTAAACTGGGGACGGTCTTGGTTGATCGTCGGTCGGTCGACGTGAATTGCCTCGCAGATCGCTTATGGGTCGGCTGTGTGTGTGTGTGTATGTGTGTGTGTGTGTGTGTGTGTGTGTGTGTGTGTGTATCGACTCTCGATATGTCTTCGTGAGTTCACAGCCACTGCTTATTGTCGTTCGACTCTTCGTGCAAGTGTTTGTCAATTTGTGTGTTATTTCCACTGACAACTTGTTTTAAATGTGGTCGCCGTACTGGGTGTGTGGCAGTTGGTCGGTTGGTGTGGATCAGCCAGGAAATCTCCGCACGGCGCAGTGGGCCGGGCCCGCTGGCGGTCTCTACACAGTGTCGGAGTGTGTGGGAGCTGTTCCGGTTGCTACGAGGTTTGTGGCTCACCGACCCAGGACATCAAAGTTGAGTGGTGATTTAATTACTGAAGCTAGACTGTTCACATTGTGCCGCTGGTTTACATGGTTGGCTGTTGGGGGTATTCCCGTGAGTAACAGCGAGTGTTCGAGTCAGCGAAAGTTTGGCCACCATCTGGTGGAGTTTAACTGTATTTTAGTTATTTGTAGTCCAAGTGCACCAGCGGAATTTTCTGCCTTGTGGCCATTAGCGTTCCGGTTATCTGCCCTGACCGCTGACGTAACATTCAGGCAGTGTTTTTTCCTCGCCGTATTGTCGCTGTCCAACACGTGTGTGTAGTTTTGACAGCTTTGCATACGTGGTTGCGGGCGGCTACGCCTTTTGCGTTTTGGCTTTGGAGTTCCTTGTGCACTGGTTGGGTGGAAAGCAAGTCGTCTTGTCGGAGGGTCCGTTGAGTGTATCTCGGTTGGGTTGCCGGCGGATCGGATATAGTTGGGCCGACTGGCTGTCTCCCCTAAGCGAACGTTAATATTTCAAGTGCAGACCCACCCCCGGAAACTTCTGAGCGCCGCTGGCTGTACTGACTTTCCTTATTGGTGTTTTATTGTGTATTTTAATGGCTTATAGCCGATGATTTGAATTTGTATGCTTTTAGTTGGGTTTTAAATAATGGGTCTTGAGCCGCTTTAAAATTGAAAGTTCCTTACTTGTCAAGTATTCCGTTGTTTGGTCGCTCAGCCTCATTTACAATATTTTTTTTTGGATAAAGCTTTTGGCCTTCTGCCTTTTGAAAATTTATTGTAGTTGTGCTTTTCAATAATGGTCCTTCAGCCGCTTTAAAATTTAAATTCCTTACTTGTTAAATTTTAGATTGTTTGGGTCTTCAGCCCGTGTAAAAGCCAAAACTTTGGGCCTTTTGCCTACTGAAAGTTATTTTAGTCTTTTAAGTAATTGGCCTTCAGCAGTTTTTCAATTGAAGTTCTTGTCTTTCAAGTATCTGAGTGGGATCTTCAGCCTAATTGAAGATAAGGCCTTCCGCCTTGTGTGTTTTTTTAAAATTAATTTTACCCGCAGTCTTAAATCATGGGCCTTCAGCCGTCTTTAGAATAAACTTGTTTGCTTTTCAAGTGTTAGATTTGTTGGACCTTCAGCCACGTTATAGAACTTACTTACGTGAGACCTTCTGCCTTCTAAATATTCTGAGTCTGAATTTTAAGTTAATGGCTTCCAGCCGTTTTTGAATTTTAGTGGTTGTGCCCTGAAGGCATAAGACAGTGTGGCCTATTCAGCCGATAACTAAGTTGAAAATTTTTTGCTGTATTGTTTGGACAACTAAATAAAGTTAGTGTAACTGACAGCCCCAATATGGCCCCTTTCCACTACCTCTTCTGTCCTGCGAAATCAAGCAGGCCGTTTCACTTTTTACAGGTTTTGCTGCACATGTTAGTGGTTCGGTCACTCTTTTTGTATGCCTTTACTCGGGCCTCACCGGTTCTCCTTATGTTTTGTATCGTGATGTTAATAATCGCGCGATGCCACATTTTCGGCTGTGTTGGCCAAGGCACAACCTCCTTAATCTTGCTCGGTGGTTGCTTGCTCTTCAGAACTAGTACAGGCGGTAGCGTAGAAGAGGCATTGGGTTACTCATTTAGGATGTCCTAAAACGTACTCAGGTGCACGTCTCAGGTACGATGGTCCCTATTATTCTATAATCTGCACCGCTTATTAACTTCCTTTATCGTGCGTTCTCTCGTGTGCGCGGCGGCGTGAAATAATGAGATGAAAATGGGCCTAATTCGGTGTTTCCTGAGCATTCATTTCCAGTGCGCGGACTGGAACTGCGGTCCGTCGTCCGAAATCACTCGCTTCACCGGACCGACTACCTTTCAGAAGTGAGGCAGACGTACTCTGACGTCAGCTCCACAGCTGCTACTGCTACGTAATCGAAAGCCCTCCGAGAACGGACGAGTGGTCCCAGGAGACCGGCGGCCCAGACTTCCCTACGTCTGCTGGCGACAACTGGATGTAGCGCTGCGGCATACGGCACGGTGGGCGGCTTTGCTCGCTGACAGGGCTTGCACACCCTAATGACGCGATTTTTTCTCCTCAACATGTCATTAAAGTAGCACGTCTCCCGCAGCTTTTCATAGCATCTCCGTGCACCAGTGTCCGTAGCTCAGATGCACATACCGTACCAATTTGTTCACTAGCTTGTCAACGATGACGAGAAGCCACCTGGGACAGTCAACCGCTCGCTTCTCGAACAGTACGTCATTCTGCACTAAATAATGATGTAGTGCGACATAGTTCCTGCCGTGCCACTTTGCTTTCACCTCTCGCAACAGCAACACCTTTTTTTGTTCCTGAGCAGTGCCACTGAACGACACCGTAGCATGGTTTTTGAAGGCAACCCCACGGATATACATGACGCTGAAGTTGTTCTCGCGAAGGTCACCCTCTTCCACATGTTCGAGGTCCACCGGAATGCGTGAGAGAGCGTCCGCTATGATGTTTGTTTCTCCTGGAATATACTCGATCGTAAAGTCGTACTCCTGAAGCAGCAAGGTCCACCTTCGCAGCTTCCTGGTCCTATCTTTGCTCTCATAAAGAGCTGCAAAGACCGGTGACCCGTAAATACCCTCGTTGTCCGTCCGAAAAGCTAGTAACTAAATCTTTGGAAAGCCCAGACTATGGCCAGGGCTTAGAGTTCGGTTATGGAGCAGTTCCGTTCCGCACGAGGGAGAACCCAGATTTCGAAAGAAATCGTTATGCAGGCCGCGGGATCTGCCGAGAGAGAACCCGGCTTGCGAACGAAATCGTTTTGCAGTCCGCGGGATCGTGTGTGTCGCGTCCGTCTGAAAAAACTCCGCACCGAGTCCACTCAGCGAGCTATCCGTCATTAGACAGAACTCTCGATTCAAATTAGGTGGGGTAATAGCGGAACGTTAACCAAGGCCTTCTTTAGCTCTTCAAATTTGTCGATAGCTTGCTGCTCCCAAATCCACACCATATTCTTACTAGTCATTGAACTGAGCGGTGGAGCAGACGCCAAGTTCACACTCACTAGCCTTTTATAAAAGTTACAGAGGCCAAGAAAACCCCGTAACTGCCGCACAGTCAGCGATTGCTGCTATTTTCTCCGGGTCCGGCTGAGTTTCATCAATGGAAACAATATGCCCCAAGAATGTGATATCTTTTCTCCCAAATTGAGATTTGTCAAGGCTTACCTTCACTCCGGCCTCGGCAACGACACTGACGCGTTTGTGTTTGTTCCCATCAGGTTAATTCTTACGATGAACGCAGTAAGTAGTTTTTCAGTGTGGAGTGTCCCCCTGATAAGCTAATGAATACGTAGGCAGATGGTTGATAAGAGTGCACGGAGACGTGATGGCGGCGTATCGCGTGTGTCCACAGGATGGGCGAGAAGCAGCCGTCGCAGCAGAAGCACAAACCCGTGTGGCGCACGGGGCTCGCCCCCTACGGCCGGTCCGCCGCGCCGGGGGCGGCGGGGGCGGCGTCGGCGTGCTCCAGGGCTTGCTGCCGGCGCCGCAGCAGCTCGCACTCGTCGGCGGCCGCCAAGGTAAGCCGACTGCTGCCGCCCGTGAGAAAGTGCTTCCAGCCACCTAACGGCGTCTTCGTCTTGCCCACGCTTCCGTCTCGCCGCTCCTCTCGCACCCTCTCCACGTCACGGTAAATCCAATGTGGGTCACGTACATCATCCCTCACACAAATGTTTACATATGGCAAGTTCTCGGTTTCAGTATCGGCTTTGATACTTGTTTCTTTCCGATAATTTCATTCATTCTGTCACTTGCTGTGCCACTCCTTCTGCCTAAGCCATTTGTTCCCACTCTCTTTCCTTCGGTCCCTTGCCGTAAAGCAGATCACCAGTCTCAGCTCTCACACTGGTGTTTGCACCTGAAAAGCTGTGATTTCGAAACCCAACATTCCGTTTTTGCTAATTTTTGCCTGATCCAAAATGTAATGCTATTTCCACCTGTATACAAAAGTATCGTTACCTTTACCGATAGCAATTAGCGTCTTGGAATTCCTCGGCTCGACATCTCGTTGGGGCATTTTCTGCTTTTGTTGTACTAGTTCTCGACCTCGAACTTACGACCTGTGTGACAGAAATTGGTAACTGCCACCACAAGATGTTAAGCCTAGGGTGCAAATCGAAACTGACGCAAGTAATGAAACAACTCTGAGGGTGTGAAAACAGCAGAACATTAGATTAGTTAAAGCTGAAAACGGCTCCATAACATGATGACATATGAGCAATGACGTACATGACATAATCTACTACTAAAAAATGACATAATCTACTACTAAAAAATCATCCATAAAATACTCAGAAATACAATCATACATGAAAGAAAGAGAGTGGTAGCTGAAGATTTGCGAAATAAGAACACATTCAGTCACAGAAATTTAAGTAAATATATAAATTAGGTAATGAATTAATTTATCACACATATCCAATATTTGGCTAAGTTGATGATTATTTTATTTTTCCTGGGTTTTCTGATTTTGGAGGTCCAGGGGAATCTTTCACCTTTCCCTTTGTTCTGGTAAGCCCAAATTTCCCACAGATTGGGTACAATGGGAGTAGACTCGTTGGATTGGGGTGGGGGTGGGGGGATTGACAAAAGAATTACTATTATTATTATTATTATTATTATTATTATTATTATTATTATTATTATTATTATTATTATTATTATTCTTTTTTTAATGCCATCCAAGTGCTATTCTAGTGGTGCAGCCACCAATCTAGTTCAAAGTAGCAAGCATAAAATTACTAGGAGCTTGAATGAGATTTCCACTCTGCAGCGGAGTGTGCGCTGATATGAAACTTCCTGGCAGATTAAAACTGTGTGCCCGACCGAGACTCGAACTCGGGACCTTTGCCTTTCGCGGGCAAGTGCTCTACCAACTGAGCTACCGAAGCACGACTCACGACCGGTACTCACAGCTTTACTTCTGCCAGTATCCGCCTCCTACCTTCCAAACTTTACAGAAGCTCTTCTGCGAACCATGCAGAACTAGCACTTCTGAAAGAAAGGATATTGCGGAGACATGGCTTAGCCACAGCCTAGGGGATGTTTCCAGAATGAGATTTCCACTCTGCAGCGGAGTGTGCGCTGATATGAAACTTCCTGGCAGATTAAAACTGTGTGCCCGACCGAGACTCGAACTCGGGACCTTTGCCTTTCGCGGGCAAGTGCTCTACCAACTGAGCTACCGAAGCACGACTCACGATCGGTACTCACAGCTTTACTTCTGCCAGTATCCGCCTCCTACCTTCCAAACTTTACAGAAGCTCTTCTGCGAACCATGCAGAACTAGCACTTCTGAAAGAAAGGATATTGCGGAGACATGGCTTAGCCACAGCCTAGGGGATGTTTCCAGAATGAGATTTCCACTCTGCAGCGGAGTGTGCGCTGATATGAAACTTCCTGGCAGATTAAAACTGTGTGCCCGACCGAGACTCGAACTCGGGACCTTTGCCTTTCGCGGGCAAGTGCTCTACCAACTGAGCTACCGAAGCACGACTCACGACCGGTACTCACAGCTTTACTTCTGCCAGTATCCGCCTCCTACCTTCCAAACTTTACAGAAGCTCTTCTGCGAACCATGCAGAACTAGCACTTCTGAAAGAAAGGATATTGCGGAGACATGGCTTAGCCACAGCCTAGGGGATGTTTCCAGAATGAGATTTCCACTCTGCAGCGGAGTGTGCGCTGATATGAAACTTCCTGGCAGATTAAAACTGTGTGCCCGACCGAGACTCCGCTGCAGAGTGGAAATCTCATTCTGGAAACATCCCCTCGGCTGTGGCTAAGCCATGTCTCCGCAATATCCTTTCTTTCAGAAGTGCTAGTTCTGCATGGTTCGCAGAAGAGCTTCTGTAAAGTTTGGAAGGTAGGAGGCGGATACTGGCAGAAGTAAAGCTGTGAGTACCGGTCGTGAGTCGTGCTTCGGTAGCTCAGTTGGTAGAGCACTTGCCCGCGAAAAGCAAAGGTCCCGAGTTCGAGTCTCGGTCGGGCACACAGTTTTATCTGCCAGGAAGTTACTAGGAGCTTGTCTACAATTTTGGCACCGAAGTTTAGTGTACGCCTATGCAAGTTGGTACAAACACCTGCACGAACAGTTGGGCGACGTCACCCTTGACGATCAGTCATGTGAAATGATACGTGACAGAACATTTATTAATGCTATTGCCACAATGTGGGCTTGCCAGACAATGGACAGAAATAGTACAGCATTCTTTCACTAACAGAAGACTAAATTATTGTCTTCCCTGTTGGTAGTTTGATGTTATCATATAAACTCAGCTGTTAACTGCTCCATCTAGAAAAGAAAATTAGGTCAGGGTAAATTTTCAGGAGTAAAAGCTTGTGCGACGGGGGCGTACAACTGGGCCGTTTTGAATTTGAGACAAGGGAGCGAAGTGAGGGCAGTGGGAAGCGAATAGCGTCTGGAGAGGGACTCGTGTCGGCAGTTGAAAGTTAGGTGGAGGAAGCAACAGACAGCTTGAGTCCACAAGACTCAAGTTCCACACGGAATTTGTAGTCTCCCCTCCACAACGGCCAAAGGCCGGTCACGTGATTCCACCTCCACGAGGCGGGGCGTACTGCCAGCGCTCCTGGTTTTACTTGAGTGTACTATGTTGAGTACACCATCGCAGGTACTTCTGTCTGTGCTGCATCGTCAAGGGTGACGTCGCCCAACTGTTCGTGCAGGTGTTTGTACCAACTTGCATAGGCGTACACTAAACTTCGAAAATGTATTGTTGAAGGGCAGTGGCAAGAATTCGTGCTTCAAAGTCCACATTCTTTTGGACTAGTTGCTTTGTTAAATGCACGCCGTCCAGAAGAAATTAGTTATTAAAGCGCATTTCCGTATTTCGTTATTTGAATTTCACGTAGTGTCCACCAATATTTTTCGTTTCTTTAGATAGATATAAGTGTGTACTAGAAACCATACCTTTTATGCAATGTTATTCAAAAGAACAAGTTGCCGAAACTAATAACACACACATATGTTGGATATGCAATAGATACATAAGGTAATTCATAATAATGGCAACAGAGTTTGTGATGGCAGCAATTATATGTGGTTATTGTACAAAGCTTTAGAACCATTCAGCAGTTTGCTAAGGACGACTGTATGGAAAATATTGACAGTTCAATAATTATTGTATTCTATTTAAGCGGCAAATGGACAAAATGTTGGAAACTCATTCTTCAGCCGACTGTAAAACTCTGTAAAGTCATATCCCATGTATTGCTAAACTATGCATTAAATGTTATATCAGCCTAAGACACGGATATATTATGAACATAACACTTGAAGCATGCGGAGTAAAATCTCACAAGAACACCAGCAGACAGTAACTTTAATAAAGAAACGAAACGAACAATGAACTTAGAACAATTTCCGGGTATGCAGCCGGATCCCGTCGATAGTCTGTCACGATATTTCGGCCCAGAGACGTCCGGCCATCATCAGGGGAGTACACAACTACTGAAGAGCCCAGGTGCAGTCGCGGCCGGACGTCTCTGGGCCGAAACATCGTGGCAACTGTCGACGGGATCCGGCTGCATACCCGGAAATTATTAGAAGAACAAATACGCCGGGAAAATTTCAGAAGAACAATGAACTGTTTGCATCTGCTAAATGTTTATGTACAAAGCAATAGCCAACTCGTTACAGCACGTTAAAGTGGAAATTTCACGAACTTAAGCCTTTTTAATTGCCGTACACGAAATTAAAGCCGACTCCTTCGGCAATTTTGTCACATACATTTTATTTTGAACAATAAAAACATCAAAGTAGAAACTCATGTTCGCTACACACGAAAGTTAATAAGAAAAATATTTATTTTGAGGCAACATATTACACTCAAGTAGAACCAGGAGCGCTAGCAGTCACGCCCCGCCTCGTGGAGGTGGAATCACGTGACCGGCCGGGTGAAACTTGAGTCTTGCGCTTGAGCCCTGTGCTGGTGGGGAAGAGGCGGAAGGGAGGCACGTGGCGTGCCTGTTGCTGCACACGCACCCCCCACCCCCCCACCCCCTCCCACCCCCCGCCCGCAGCAGTTGCTGCGGCTACACACCGCAGGCGCGTGGTGCGCTGCGCTGCCTCCTCCCCTGAGGGGGCCCTGCCCTCAACGCCACCACAATTACTTCCTCTTCTCGTGACGTCACTCTAGCGAGGGCTGGTGATCTCATGATTATGTTTATGAACCCGTAAACACAAGACTAAGAAGTGAACTCAGGAAAAATGTATAAAACATGTCAGCAAGAATGCCCTGCCGCTTCTGGACCAGATTCGACCTTCTTTGTCCTTTGGGCTGCTTACATGCGAGAGCAGGGACATTATCATGACGTCATCAGTGATCTTTCACCATGACCGAGTGAAATCGTTAAGAATCTTCATTGTGTGGTGTCATCAATGATCTCCAGTGCGTGAAATCCCCCGCCCTCCCACCCCTCCAATCAGAGCACAGTATTTTCTCGGGAAATAAAATGAAAGAGCCAATGATAGCCCAGCATTTCTCCGACCATTGAAATGGAACAGCCAGTCAGTACGTAACCCAGGAGCTGCCACCTCGGCCTCGTTCAGAAGAACTCTTTACCAGAAATACCTCAAGATACTGGCAATACCGTTCGTACTTACAGTACTTACACGTCTGTATTATTTATCAAAAATGTTTCTATAAAATCGTAGAAAAAACGGTCTAGATTGCGACGAGTATTTTACTAAAATGACCGTTTTCGGTCTAGTCTTAGGCCATATTCAGACAGCACCATCAGCTGCATTTGACGATGCGTAGAACAGATCGTTGAGCTCCTGAAACTGCGACTGAATCAAACTGACTGTTCCATGCATCGTCACCTTCCGCTGATAGTGCTGTCTGAAGATGCCTATGCAAGGCCGAAACTGGTTATTTTAATAAATTACTCATTGCCATCTATAATGTTTTTTCACCGATTTTATAAAGATTACGAGATTGCTGTTCCCAAAAAATGTTTATGCCAAATGATGTACCTAAAATTCTGCCTGATCAGTTAATCTCATCTCACATGTACGCACATAGCATCAGAAATGTAAAAAGTATGTAACCTGCACTATTTTCACAACTCTGTTATGTATTAAAAATTCGTTAGCATCTACAATTCTGCCAGATCAGTACTTTTCATCACACACACACACACACACACACACACACACACACACACACACACACACACACACGCACGCGCACACACACAAACATAGGGCCGATGAGAGCCAGGATTGGGAATGGGGTAGGATGTGTGACTGGGTCCCATCTCCGAATACAGCAATCCAGTTTGTTGTTATTTTGAAGAACGTTTGACGTGATTTAAACCTAACGCAACTCGGGGAATACTGAAAAGACAAAAGAATAATACTCATCAGGATGAAATATACACTAAACGTAATCACTTATTAAGCACTAAACGTACGTCCACAGACGGCATGCACACAGTGATACTGTACGTAGCACGAGACACTGCCTGCGTAATTCGAGAGAACCATCATGGCGCAGCAGATTGAATGAGAGCGCAACTGAGTCGTGCAGCGGGTCGGGAAGCACACTAAAACAGACCTTCCTGGAACACTATCAGTGGCGCTTTTCGAGCCTCTCGTTCAGCAAATGTGTGAATCACATCAAAGTCTAGCAAATTGTATTCATTTGCCAAGCTCCCCAAATCTGTGAGATGTTATTGACGCATAGTTTACCCGAGACAGTTTTAACACGAGCGACAGTGCTGAATGAACCGCTGTTTCATTTACAGCCATGGAACGGTGTAAACGATGCGCATAGGTACGCATAATTTTGGAAATAAACTTGAAATATTAAGCTTCTCTATTTTGTTGTTAATTTCTCCTTGTCAACCTGTTCTCACATGATTAAGGTATTCATTGATAAATAAGCGGCATTCCTCAGTGACCTGACCAGCTGTGTTCAGTGAGTATTTCCATAAAAACCCAGATGTTTCATCTACAGTATAACCTTAACTGTTTCACGTCAGGTTTTCAAGTTAGCCACCTGATTGTAATGATGATGTAAAAACATTTATGACGAATAAGTTTTGCGAATTTACATCTTTTATTCCATACCTGGTTTCATGGTGAAATGATTCTTCTTCTTAATGCGCACTTGTGGAAATTAAGGATCGGAATTAACCATCCGAAGATGAATCTGAAAAGGTTCGAAAACCAGTTCATGGAATAATAAGAAACCATTGAAAAAAGTGATTGATTACAATTTTATGTATTTACAAATTAGTAATTACTGTGAATTGCCTGAATGCATTAATTTTTCTTTTATCAGGTGTGCCTAGTGTAAGGAAAAATCTTTGTTTTCGTTATCCAATGGAAACTTCGCATTTTTGTGACGACTATAGGAAATAAACAAGGAACTGCTTTGTTGTTAGCAAAAATTGGCGTAAGATTTGTGCTACAGGAATTGTTGTAAAATATGTAATGTCAACCAGTTAAAGGGCCGACTGACGGATGTCATCCGTAATGTAAAATCATACACTGCCTCGATTTTCTTCCCTCTCCTTGTCAGCTTTATAGATAGCACTTATTACATCTCTGCTGCGGATATGAAGTACAAATTATTCAAAAAAGGAACGGTTTGAGACCTTCTCGGTATGGTTAAGTGCTTGAAATTCACGTGTGCGCACTGCGTGCTTAGCGCTACGCTGCGCTGTGTTCTCCAGTCACAGATGCGCCTGCATACTCGCTGATTCACGCGCCGGCTGGGAAGGGTTGTACGAACAGCTACCACGAGCTCTTCTTACTGTGTCAAAAATAAGTAACTTTAACACTTTAGTAATACCTGTAGTGCGCCTTAGCAGCTAAAATTTTGACACCGCATTACTTTCGGTGTATTTTTCCCGTGTGAAAAATTTAAAGTTTCGATATGTTGGATTTGACCACTTACTTGTCAGCTGCATGTGCCACACATAATGCTGTGAAAAGCACACAGAGGTTTGAGCTGCCTCTCATGTTACTTCCATTATAATAACCGTGGACCGGGCGAGTTGACGCATTGGTTAGCACACTGGACTCGGGTTCGGGAGGACGTCGGTTCAAATCCGCCTCCGCACACACTGATTTCGGTTTTCCGCGATTCCCCTAAATCGCTACACGAAAATGCCCGGATGGTTGCTTTGAATGGGCGCTGCCGACTTCATTCCCCGTCCTTCCCTAATCCGATGGGGCCGATGACCTCGCAGTGTGGTCTCCTTCCCCGAATGAACCACCCAACCGTAATCTTGTTAGCCGCATTAACTGATAGGAATCGAATATTTGACGAATACTGATCTAATTAAATGTGCAAAAGAAACTCCTGTTTTCTTATTACAATCTACGAATTCCAAAGCCGTTCTTTTCTATTCTGTTTATCAGTGTTCCCCTTGAAGTAAATGTGATGCAGGATGAGTGTTATCTTTTCACCACGATTTGAACAGGGAGTTACATGAACAATAAATGGCCAGTATTCTCATTTTGCCGCTGGTCCGGGATGGCTCTGCTGTCGCGATGGACACAACTACAAATAAAATCATTCAGAGCGTCACTTTGTAAGTAGGCTGTTTAGGTTTTTATATTGGTAACACCACGTAGCGCTCTGTATGAAAATCACTGGCTGTGCTGTGTGCAGTCTGTGGCCTGGTGGCATTGTTGTAATATTCGCTATTGTAGTGTTGGGTTGTTGGCTGTTAACAGCGCGTAGCGTTGCGCAGTTGGAGCTGAGCCGCCAGCAGTGGTGGATGTGGGGAGAGAAATGGGGGAGTTTTGAAATTTGTTAGACTGGATATCGTGAACTGCTATACATATTTTGACTTTTGAACACTATTGAGGTAAATACATTGTTTGTTCTCTATCAAAATCTTTCGTTTGCTAACTATGCCTATCAGTAGTTAGCGCCTTCAGTAGTTTGAATCTATTATTTATTTAGCTGGAAGTAGAGGCGCTCGCTGTATTGCAGTAGTTCGAGTAACGAAGATTTTTGGTGAGGTAAGTGATTTGTGAAAGGTATAGGTTAATGTTAGTCAGGGCCATTCTTTTGTAGGGATTATTGAAAGTCAGATTACGATGCGCTAAAAAATATTGTGTGTCAGTTTAAGCCCAGTCCTGTATAATTTTTCTAAGGGGACGTTTCATATGTCGACCCCTACCCGAGGATACCTCACTGGAATCTTCTGATTTTTTCTTGTAGTTTGTGTAATTAGTGTAGATTTTGTTTATTGCTAGCGCGTAATTGTAGTGAGAATCTCCTTTGTAGTTGCAGTCTTTCATTGTTGTGCAGTAAAACAGGTGTGGCACGCATGTAAATTTGCACCAAGTAGATATTATCTTCAGTGCTATGTTAATGTGTTCTGTTATTTTTGCTCTTCAAATTGTGTTTTTAAGCGTTGTCGTGTGAAATATTGTGACAATAATGGCGTGTGGAAAACGTAATACTAGGCTCCAAAGTAATCTGAGAAATGACAGTGAAGACGAAAGCAGTGTGTTAGCGGCA
Organism: Schistocerca gregaria; assembly: GCF_023897955.1. Classification (NCBI taxonomy): domain Eukaryota; kingdom Metazoa; phylum Arthropoda; class Insecta; order Orthoptera; family Acrididae; genus Schistocerca; species Schistocerca gregaria. Next base: position 39,939 of record NW_026062650.1, on the reverse strand, counting down.
CCATGTAATGAATTAACTAATGTTCAAAGTAGTAATTTGGTAACTGTGCGGGTTGGAAATAATGGTGTAGGCAGTGAAACAATTAGTGAACAGGGAAGCATTATCGATCGCCCAGGGTTCCGAAATGACAGGACACAATCTTGCAAATACTGTAGATTCAGGTTTTGCGTCCTCACCGCTTTGTCAAATAAATCAAGACAAATTTTCTGCTTTTCAAAATGCGAATATTGCCGGTTCAAATGCACTGCCGAATAGCACAGAGGAACATTATTCAGACACCAGTGCACTGTTAGTACAGTTAATGCAACAAATGAGACAAAATCTACGAACGCTAGACACAACGCTTGAACAAAATCAGAAACAAATGGAACAAAATCTTCAAAAGTTAGACACAATGCAACAACACCAGAGGCAAGCACAGCAACAGTTAGACACAATGGAATAAAATCAGAGACAAACACAGCCAAAGCTTCAAAAGTTAGACACCAAACTTGAACAAACACGTGAAGATTTAACTACTGAGTTACATAACATTGAATCGAAATGTCAAAAAGTCTGTAATGACGTAAAAATACAAATTTGTGAGCATTTTCAACCTATTTTTTCGCGGCATGAAAATGCATTACAGAATCACGCACCAGCCATAAAAGAACTGCAAACTATTGTTCATGAAAATCATGAGAGCTTGTGGGCTAAAATTGACTCAGTTGCATCTACCGATTCGGTTACGCTACTTGCAAAAGCTCAGGAAAACTTAAAGGACATAGCAGATACGATTTCAACACAAATGGACACTCTGAAACTTGGTTCAGAAAAACACACTGAGGAAAGAAGTACACTATCGGAGAAAGTACCCGAACTTTCGGATCAGTTCAGTAACTTATCTGCAAAGGTAGATGATGATCTGAATGACACAAGATCTGTAGCCATCACTGACACAGAAGAGTATTAACAAATTAAGAAATTCAAACATAATTAGAATCAAATTAATACGCAATACAAAAGAGAAATCCGTGAAGTACAGGATCAGTTGGCACAAGTAATACAAAAATTACATATTTCAGAAGACACTCGCGCTCCAACACGGGAAGAGGGACTTAGAAATACGGAAAAGCCACAAAATAATAACACAGGGCATTTCGGAAATTATGAAAGAAATTGGCAAGGTGCACAGAATTTTGAGATGGAACCGCCGAAACGACTTAACAATGACCGACATGCCACTCGCCGACATGATGATTTTGACTATTTACTACACGTAAATTCAAAACATTTAAGAATTCTGGCAATGACATTCATCCACAAGCGTGGCTCCATCAGTTCTCTCATTGTTTCCCTCCCAGCTGGTCATTGGATCACAGGTTAGAATTTATGTGTGGCTATTTAGAGAATGAACCAGCTGTAAGAATGCGATCGGTCATTCGCGATTGCCACAGTGAAGGAGAATTTTATCATGCCTTCCTCTCGGCATATTGGTCTCAAGCTACACAAGACCGAGTAAAACATAGCATCATAATGATGAAACATTTCGAACAATCTGAATTCTCCAGTCTAGTGAAATATTTTGAAGACATGTTGCACAAGAATCAGTACCTGTCAACCCCTCAGAACTCATCTGCATTTGCTTAATCAAATTACCTGAACATTTACGACATATTATTTTGGCAGGACGTTGCAAAGACGACACTGAAGCTTTTCAGGGACTGTTACAAGAACTGGAAATTGACACTGACAATCGCGGAATGCGAAAACAGGAACACAACAATTACAGGTCACATCAGTCACAATTCCGCGATGAAAGAAATAATAACTGGACACGACAAGGCTATTCTCACAACACAAATCGTGACCAAAACAGACACCACCCATACGATAACCGTTGGAAGAGTAGTAATAATTACAGGGAAAGATCACCTCTCCGCAGTAGTGACTGTCACAGAGACAATCAGAGCAACAGACAAAATGGGAACCAAAATAATTATTATCAAGGGAGACAGAATAACTTAAGACGTAACGGTCCAGCGCGCAGTTACGATTCCGGAAGAAATTCTCCACCACATGACCCCGACAAGAAAGGAACTATGGAATCTACCGACATGACGACAGACGATATAATTATAACGACAGACGTGAATTTCATCAGAACTGGCGTGGTTCAAACTAGGTAGTGGCCTCTTGGCAAGGTAAATTTGTAAAAGTTAGGTGTCCTAATCCCAATAACGACGCGCGCCAACAAAGAGACAGACAATGACTCGCACCGCAGGCAGCCACGTGCGCCGGCTGGCTCAGAGAAAGATAACATTGACGCTAACCTTGAGAAAAATTTTAGCATTCTTTACCGACATATACCGCATGATAATTTGCGTTCAAGTTGATTTGCAGCGCACTGAAGAAAGAGTAAAGGTTTACATCATATTTCACATTTAAAACCGTTTATTGAAAGATAATCTGCTTTTTAACTTTATCTTTGCCATATAACTTTTCACTTTACGTTACTACTAGTATGCTTTGTCAGACTTAGAATCTGTTAACATGCAACAATGTTTGAAGTTAAATATCCAGTCAAGAACCAAGAGAACTTATTTAAACAGAAATTGCGAATGCATTGTTGTTGTGAACAGACGACACAGTGTTATTGTGTGTGTACATTCTTACTTGTTAGTTGCACGATTACGTAACGACTATTAGGCTCACATACTTAGAACATTTACCATTACTGATAATTAGATTTTAATGCAACATTTTGGTTTACTTGTAAATACATTCTGGATTTAAAGTACTTTCTGTGAGATACCAGATGACACAGTGGTTAGTTTATGTGACATCTACACGATTTTATCACGACGCTACTAACGAGTGACAGTTTACAATGTTGCTTTTGCGGTGTTTCTGTCTTATATCTGCGCAGTTTTTCTGAATTATTCTGGAAAGTAAAGCATGTTTTAGTTGTAACGTTTGTGGTATAGCTACAATGAGACAGCCTTTTCCGTATCACAGCAATATGATACAGCACAGTACTTTCTTCATCACGGCAATAAGCGTAATAACTAAGATATCTATACGCAAAGCATTTCACTTTTGTTTATCATTAGGTAAGTACATTGACTTTTGCAGAGCTCTTTCGGAGGACGATAACAATGACACTTCCACAGAGATTATCTTACAACAAGACGCACAGTTTAGCGCTGCAGTACACATATTTGAGTGATTAATTTTGCACTTAAAACATTTATTTTTAAAGTACAATGATACAAACGTTTTCCGTGATACATTTCATTCCATTGCTGTAATCTGTGACACCTCAGGGTATAGTTACATTAATCCTCAGGGGGGTACACGCTTACTTTGTGTACCATGTGTTTGGCAAGCACAAGGAGCCCTAGCTAATATGGTATTGGCTTTTACAACGTTACACATCGGTACCATATTTCTTTAACACATAAATTACACAGCTATCTGATCATTTAACTGGACGAGACAAACATTTATTTTACCACATCAGTGTCAGATGTTTACGTAATTACACTGTTAGATAACTTTACACTTACGAAACTGTATTTTGTCTGTACTTTGTGAACTGTTCATATTTTTTTCGGAATCATTGTAATACTACTACAGCTTTGAATGATGTATTTTTGTATGGGATCATGATTTTTAAAGTACGTTTGAGGCAGATGACTTTATTGAAGGTCTTGAAATTATTGAAAGAAGCGGCAACGATTCTGAGATGTGATTCATCTTTTATAATGCTATTATTGCGACGACGATGTGTATTATGCTGTTGAGGTATATTTAAGATCAATAAGCTGAGAATCGTACTTTAAGAGTTATGAAATGTGTGTACATGCGCGAATGTATCACAATGCCGCCGAAAATTTTTTGACTCTGTTATACCAATAGGATTTTGTTTCTACAGATTTGTAACGCAAATTCTTGACCTGTGAAATTTTTTATATGAGACTGCCACTATAGCGGAAACTGCTGCCGTAAATATTTCAGTAAGAAAGGTAAGTGACCTTCATGTAATGCATCGTGGGCTCCCAGTTGCACGACAGTCGCTTGGAAATAGGTCATTAGTGTGTGCCTTTCAGAGGCACAGGTGGAGAAAAAAAGAGATGCCATTATCCTCACTATTGACATTCCTTTGTAGAAAGCATCGCAAATACAACACCCTCAGACTTGAAAACATATAATTATACTGTGGAGCTCTTAATTTATGATTTTACTAAAATGCCTAATGAAACGATGAGAAACATTTCACGGCTATTGTCTTGCTAGTTGAGAGAAATGGCATATGGCTTGCTTTATGTATTTATTTACTCATTTTGTTTAATGTCTAGTTTCTAGCTGCACTGCAGCATTGGTTAAAATAAAATTTAATAGATGTACTAATATAGTTATTTTATGCCTACAGATCTAGTCAATAGTAAGTTTATGATATACTTCCAAGAAAACGAGGGCACATAAATAGACATTTCCCTTCACAGGAATTGCATAAATCATTTTTTTTACGATTTGGTACCTTATCTGCTAGCGCAAGTTCTTGTGATGCATCACTCTAGTGTTAAGATTTGACATAGGTATTAAACATGGCCATTTTTACTGTAATATTTTTTCTGCTTGAGCTTTGTCATGTTTAGATATAAGTTATTGTATTTGGTGCTGCTTGCTTTGCCAATTTCCATTTTTTTTGTCATTGCTGTTTGTGTTAATTGTTCTGTGCTGCTGCATTGCCTCATCCCTTAGTTTAGCATCTGAGCTCAGTTGATTTAAGTTAGCTTAAGAAGGTGTAGACTATATAAGAGAATGAGTTGCGATGAATTGGAAGGAATGCATTGAGAAGCTATAAGAAAATGGTTTGGCCAAAAAAAGTATTTTGAAAGAGCATATGAACAAAAAAAAAGTAGGGTTTAGGGACAATACGTTTAGGTAGGATTTTCTTGGAAATAAATGATGAGATAAGGTAATGGAAAATAATGAACTAGGAAATATGTGAACATATAAATACAGAAAGCCTGCTTGGATACGATTTTTTTTGGTGGAAACTAATGTTGAAATAAGACGAAAAATCTATGGAATGAAGTTTTGGATTGGACTGCAGTACCAAATGTTACACTGAAAACAAACCCTGCTCTGTATTTTTGTGTTATTACACTATGTGAATTTGTGTTTTTCCTGTCTGTATGTGTTTAGCTAATAGGATTTATGTTGTAGAATTTTCCTGATAATATGTTATTTACCTTGTAAAGATGCTTAGACATTATTTATTCCGTTTTGTTCTGATGTTCATGTCTGAAGTTGTTTCACAAGTTATTCTGATCTTTTATGTATTTACTTATGTCATAATTCTTGTAACACTGATGTTTATGTTTATTTCTATTCTTTTATAAAGCCTGTACTACTACAAATGTTATCTGTATTATGTTCTTTAATGATGTGTTCTGTATCTTTGTAATTGTATTCTCAAGTTGTAAATTTATAATTGTATAGACACCAGTTCTTCAAATTAAGTTTCATTTCACTGCACACATTTCTGTTGGTCATAGTATATGGACAATATGTGAGAAGTAGGGACTGATAGTGTTTGCACGTGTGTTAATAACTCAGCAAGGGACTGGATAACAGCATTGCTGGTTCTAAGGACAATTCAAAAAAAATTTTGTGAGTGCACAAGTGGTGGTTCATGGACTTACTATATTCTCTGCAAGACTCTTCGATGGTGATTGTGCACCTGCACAGTCGCAACAGATCGCTGCTGGCCGTCTGTACAAGCACTACAATGGGTCTGAACCTTTGATGGCCCACCAGTACCATTATCTCTACAAGGACTTCAATGGGTCTGCACCTCTGGTGGCCCACCAATACCGTAATCTCTACCAGGACTACCGTTGGTCTGCTCTGTGATGACCTACCTACCAATATCCTTCAACTTTGACTGACTCTGCTGTGGATTTGCTCTGTTGTGCCCCATTACCTGTCTGCATGTCAAGAGTCAGCACTTTCTTTCTATTGGAAGGACAGCACTACTTCTTCAAGACTGCATGGAAATCCACAACTTCTGTGTGCATTTTCTTTTACTGCTCAGACTTTGAGAAAACAAACGGCAGTTTTACTGTGATGAATGATCAGGACTGTCTTTATGGTCTGTGAGAAAATTTTAGCTTTTGACCAACATTGTATCAATAAGTGTGTGCATTTTATTTCTTTGTTATTGTAATTATAATTACGAAAAATTTTTCCAAATCTGTATTGGCCAGTGCCCAAAACAATTTGTAAAATTGGGGATCACGGGGGCTATGTAAGTAGGCTGTTTAGGTTTTTATATTGGTAACGCCACGTAGCGCTCTGTATGAAAATCACTGGCCGTGCTGTGTGCAGTCTGTGGCTGGGTGGCATTGTTGTAATATTCGCTATTGTAGTGTTGTGCTGTTGGCTGTTAACAGCGCGTAGCGTTGCCCAGTTGGAGGTGAGCTGCCGGCAGTAATGGATGTGGGGAGAGAGATGGCGGAGTTTTGAAATTTGTAAGACTGGATGTCATGAACTCCTATATACATTATGACTTTTGAACACTATTAAGGTAAATACATTGTTTGTTCTCTATCAAAATCTTTCATTTGCTAACTATGCCTATCAGTAGTTAGTGCCTTCAGTAGTTTGAATCTTTTATTTCGCTGGCAGTAGTGGCGCTCGCTGTATTGCAGTAGTTCGAGTAACGAAGATTTTTGGTGAGGTAAGTGATTTGTGAAAGGTATAGGTCAATGTTAGTCAGGGCCATTCTTTTGTAGGGATTATTGAAAGTCAGATTGCGTTGCGCTAAAACATATTGTGTGTCAGTTTAAGCCCAGTACTGTATAATTTTTCTATGGGGACGTTTCATAACTTGACGGATAATGCACCTGTAATTGCTTTCTATCGTTGTCCGTTTCTGATCTAGCTGTTATGTTACACAAGAACTGGGTCGAAGGCAGTCAAGAGATCTTCCGTGATAAGTCCGATAAACCCGCTGGGCACAACAGTTGATTAGGACTGTGGAAAGGGCCAATACGGTTGAGGCCAGTTTCACCTTAAAATTGCAATTTATTGTTATTTAATAACACATTTACAAGCAAAGCGGTACATAGCCGAACTTGTACTACTACCAGTTTCAGACTCCAAATATTTCACGGCTTAAGGCCTCCAAACAATAAATCTTAAACGTCAACAAAGTGAATTTCAAGTGACTAAAAAAAAAACGCAGTTACAATTTCAAATAAAAGAATTAAAATATATCACCGCTAAACTGAAAGCCTCAAGGCAAGAGTGGATAGACAAACATAAACAAGATGCAATACAAAGGCCCAGAATAAAATTTTCAAAAATTGCAAATACTACTACCATAACCTTTCAAAGGCAGAAGGCCGCAATGTTTAAGCTTGAAAAATAATTTTAAGACTGAGGTTCCAAGCCGCAATGTTAAAGTTTGAAAGGTAATTTTAAGAGTAAGGTTCCAAGGCTGAAGGTCGACAATTAATTTTCCAAAGTTTTAAAAAAATATATAGCTGAAACTGGACTAAAAGAAAAGACAACACAACGGCAATAACCTTTCAGGAAATATCCACTTGCCGGAATTCAAACTTACTTACATAAAACACAGTAAAAAAATGATTTTTGTTATCAATTGCTATGATAGATTATAAACAGACAATTAAACACCGGTGAGAAAGACCGTAAAGACAACCGCACTCACAATCCTCCAGGAGGTCGTTCACTTAGGTGAGACAGGTGGTGAGCCCAACTACACTTAAACCGTCGGAACCCAACCAAGGGACAGCCACGGACCGATCGACAAACGACTTGCTTGCCACCAATCAATACATGAGAATTCAAACAAAAAATGTTGCTGGGTCACGTCGTCCATAAAATGCCGTTTTCAATCTATCCCAGGCATGTTCGATAGAGTTCATGTCTCGAGAACATGCTGCCCACTCTAGATGAGCGGTGTCGTTATCCTGAAGGAAGTCATTCACAAGATGTGCACGATGGGGGCGAGAATTGTCGTCCATGAAGACTAATGCCTTGCCAATATCCTGCCGATATGGTTGCACTATATGTCGAAAGATGGCATTTACGGATCGTACAGCCTAGAGAGCCTGTATACAGAGAGAGTGGCCATAGGCCATTTTTCTGCCAAACGTCTCTCGCGCTTCCTATGTTCTCCGTGCTTTTGAGTTGAATTTAAGTTCAGAGGACTTTTGGAAACGATTAAAAGGTATTTGAATTATTGAGAAACTTGTTATGCGTTGTGCATACATGTTCGATTTAAATGAATATCGGTTTTTAAGCTCTTATTTCTTTAACAGTTCGTGCCTACTGCTAGCATCACAAGCTTTTCTGAAGCCAATATCTGACAGTCCTTGCTGGAAACGGAAAGTTCCTATAATTGTTGTGCCATGCTCATTCGACTTTGTAGCGTCAAACTTTATTTCGTTCCGAATCAGAACAGTAGGCATTACTTTGGTTTCACTTTTATTGCCAGACTGTTGACGCAGGCAAGTTGTAAGCATGTTTTCCGCAGTTGTCGTGGTTGCTGAAACACTATTCGTAGTACGTAATAGTAGGTACTCTTGAAGACAGTTTTTAATAGGCCTACTTACTGTGGGGTAGAAGGGATACGGTAGTTTTCTTGTTATATTTGGTCGTTGTTACAGTAGCCTATATTTAACATTACCTGATTTTTGTAACATTTTTCCTTTGTAATCTACGAGAGGTATTCAGAAGTACTAATACGTCTCACACTTTTTGCATGTCACCAGTAAATAACTGCTTACAACTTTCATTCATCTGACGTAATACAGGTACGTTAAATCTTTAGTGTTATGCTCTTCCGATGCAAAACAAATGCTATACACTGTAATTTTTTATTTACTTTATTTTCATCGCAAGACGTCTAGTAAACGAACTTTAAAGGAGATAAATGCAAGAATCGAATAATTTTTACAGCTACTGTATCAAATTTTCCTGTGCTGTAAGTAGTAGGCTACTATGAGTATATTATAGCTGTAAAGAAAGGCATTTAACGAATGATTTCGCCATATTGTCTTGTGCTTTTGATTCGGTGACTGTGTACTCCACTACTGGCCATTCGAAAGTCCCGCCCGCAGTTTGGCAGAAAAATGCCGCCGTAACGTCCGGTTGGCTACTCTCTCCCTGTACAGGCTCCCTAGTACAGCCGTTAAGGCGACTTCCATGACCACCAGCTGCGTACGTCGGCCCCACATCATGCCAGCCCAAAACACCAGGGAGCCGCCACCTTGCTGCACTAGCTGGACAGTGTGTCTAAGGCGTTCAGACTGACCGGGTTGAAACCAAACACGTCTCTGACGATTGTCTGTTTTAAGGCATATGCGACACTCATCGATGAGGACAACATGATGCCAATCCTGAACGGTATATTCGTCATGTTGTTGGGCCCATGTGTACCGCGCTGCGTGGTGTCGTCGTTCAAAGATGGACCTCGCCATGGACGTCGGGAGTGAAGTTGCGCATCATGCACCTTCTGCACACAGTTTAAGTTGTAACACGACGTCCTGTGGCTTAACGAAAAGCATTATTCAACATGGTGACGTTGCTGTCAAGGTTCCTCCGAGCCAAAATCCGTAGGTAGTGGTCATCATATGCAGTAGTAGCCATTGGGCGGTCTCAGCGAGGCATGTCATCGACAGTTCCTGTCTCTCTGTATCTCCTCCATGTCGGAATAACATCGCTTTGTTTCACTCCGAGACGCCTGGAAACTTCCCTCGTCGAAGTTCATTCCTGGCACGAAGTAACAATGCGGACGCTATCGAACTGCGATATTTATTGATTTATTTAACCTGGCAAGATTAGTGTCATCAGGCCCTCTCTTACATCTAACCAGGCATTCTACTTATTTTACATTCATATGTTTTAGTAGGCATGTTGAACTACATCTAGTACAAAAAGTGAAATAAGCAATTAGAAAGGTACACCTGGAAAAATACATTATTGAAGAGAAAGATTTTAGATAGGAGTGCTGGCAGCAGGGAGTATGAGGGAGATTCATGGTGAAGGGAGGAGAAGAACACAGAGACATGATGAAACATAATTAAGGAAATATAAAGGAAAAGAAGATTGCGTGGCTAATAGAGATAGATGAAGAGGAAGGCATCTCAGGAGCAAGATAGGAGACACTAGCTTTGCTATTTGACAGATGAGAGAATTGGCCTTGTACATTAATTTTGTGGAGAACTTTATGAGGATGATAGTAGGAAGTGCTTCAACTTCTTCTTAAAAGCAGCAGGAGATTGAATTTTCCTCAAGGTAAGGGACAGTTTGTTCCAGAGGCGGACAGCGGCAACTGAGAAAGAGTTTGCAAAAGTTTCTGTTTTGTGAGTGGGCACAGTTAGGATACCAAATAAGAGTGACCTCGTGTTTCGATTATGATGGCATGACAGGTTTTTAATCTCTGACACAAGGTACTGGGGTGCTTGCGCGACGAGGTGTCGGTGAAGAAGATAATAGAGTGTGGTAGTCACGCAATTTGTCCGGCCGCAGCCACCCTAGCTCGGAGTATGAAGCACTAACATGATCATATCGGCGAATGTTGGAGGTGTAACGCACATAGGCATTCATGGTTAGCTCTAGCCGTATTTTGTTTTCAGTACTCATGCCTTGTTGAATCACATCACAATAGTGGAGGGTCGGTAGAACGAGTGCTTGCACGAGCTGGCGTTTCAAGTCCTGTGGAAATATGTTCCGAAACCTTTTGAGAGCACAGAGACAAGCAGACGTCTTTCGGCACACTGCGACTGTATTCTCCGCCCAGTTGAGATGCTCATCCAAAGTTACACCCAAGTTCTTAACTGTTTTCTGGTATGGTACTGGAGTACCGTCGAGCAGAATAGGAGGTAGCCGTTTGCGGAAATGTGAACTTATTAATTTCTGATGGGCTATTAAGATTACTTGCGTCTTTTTTGCATTTAGTTTAAGCCCTAGGTTTTTCGCCCATGTCACTACTGAAGACAGATCATCATTCATCTGAGCGATTGCAGTGTTTATATCTTCAGGTCTGACGCTTAGGTAGAGCTGGTGGTAGTCGGCATAGAAATGATATTTACAGGAGGACAGAACCGACGAAATATCGTTCAAATTTAAAGAAAACAAAAGTGGTCCTAAGACTGATCCTTGTGGCACTCCCGAGGAAACATGTTTCCAGGAACATTTTTCATTTACGCAAAATGGTTCAGATGGCTCTGAGCACTATGGGACTAAACTTTTGAGGTCATCAGTCCCCTAGAACTTAGAACTACTTAAACCTAACTAACCTAAGGACATCACACACATCCATTCCCGAGGCAGGATTCGAGCCTGTGACCGTAGCGGTCGCGCGGTTCCAGACTGAAGAGCCTAGAACCGCTCAGTCACACTGGTCGGCCTTATTTACGAGGACAACACACTGCTGTCTGTCTTTTAAGTAGCTTTCAAACCATCTCATTGCACTATCTGAGAAATTAAGCTGTTGCATTTTTCTGAGCAATATGCCAAAGTTAACAGTGTCAAAAGCTTTGCTAAAGTCCAGTAGCGTCAATATTGTTGCCTTTCGATTGTCGATGGCATATTACAGGTCATGAGTTACGTTAATTAGAGCAGTGTTTGTGCTGTGATGTTTACGGAAACCGGATTGAAATTTGTCATATAGACTGAATTCATGCAGGTGTTCAGTGATTTGGTAATGAACAATATATTCAAGTGCTTTGGAAACAGCATGCAGTATGCCAATTGGTCGGTAATCACTAGGCAATTGCGGGTTTTCGATCTTAGGGATGGGTCGAATTATGCTTCTTTTCCATGCAGTGGGGTACATTGCGTTCCCGAGGGAAAAGTTAAATATGTCAGTTAAGACAGGTACTAAGATATCGGCAACATTCTTAATCATGGGTATACTGATACTGTCGTTGCCTATTGCACCAGAAGAGATTCTCATTATTGCTTTTCTTGCCGTATTTACTGTTACATGTTTTAGATGGAAGGTGTCGTTGTTAGTTATCCTGTTTGGGGATTCTTGTGCACGGTAATTATCAGCCGTGCTGGTGTTCAGACGTGCAGGGAAGAATTCATTTAATTCGTTAGCTGACACATGAAAAGTAGTTTCCGATTTTGCCTTTCCGACCCCCAAGCTACGGAGATTCTTGCATAGAGTCGTGGGCGTCAGATCGCTGCATACAAGGGAGCGAGCGTGCTTGATTTTAGCATTGCGAATGCATTGTTTCACTCTGTTCCGTAGCTTTCTATATTCTTCGAAACGCTCGGGTTTCGGATCTGCCTTGAAACGCCTGTGGGCAGCATCCCTATTAGTCATCATTTGACGTAATTCAGATGTCAGCCATGGAGCAGGAGGTTTTCTTACACGGATTGTGCGTACAGGTGCATGTTTGTCATAGAGGGCAGTGAGTTTATCACCAAGTTCATTAATTTTGCCGTCGATTGGAGGTTCTCTGATTGTTTGATGCCGTGAGATTTCTGAGCAATCGGCTGTTAGAGCGTCAAGGTCAATACGTTTCATGTTCCCACAAGTTATGTAACGCGATTTGATCCTTGGGGGCTGCACAGAGTAGGCCAGGAATATTACATCATGTGCTGAGAGGCCAGGGGCCGATGATTGACTAACATCTCTTACTTTGTCAGTCTGTTTCGTTGCGATTACTTCTATAAGAGCGTGATTGTGCGCCATATGGTGCGTAGCTTGTAATGGAAGAATGTTCATGATATTGCAACTAAACAGTCTTCTTAGGTTTATTGCGGAGGGAGTGTCTCTTAGCAGGTCTATGTTCAAGTCACCCATTACGATGACATGTTCGTATTGACACTGAAGTGAATGTAATTCCGACTGAAAGGAACTCATTGAACTTATTTTTGGCGGCTTGTACACGACGCCAGTCAAGAACTTCCGACTTTGCATATTTATTTCAATGAACATGAATTCAGCCTCTTTTTCTACAGCAGGGTTTGACGTACATAAGACTTTAGCTTGAGATCTGTTCGTATATATGCACCGACCCCGCCACCTCGCTTTTTTTATCTGTCTGCCCTAAGAAATGTGTTTGCCTTTCGCGGGCAAGTGCTTTACCATCTGACCTACCGAAACACTCTGGTTTGTCTCTTTGTTAGGCACTACCTGCCGCGAGGGGCACTGGCCGGTGCTTCCGCCAAGTGACATAAAACAGGAGTGTCCCAGATTTTGCGTGCCCTGTTTGGGACTCCGCGAGTGCCGAAAGAAAGGCGACTGCAAGAGATTTCCTGAGGTTGCGGGAGTATAGAAAATGGATTCGTGGTATTCGGTGCAAGGAGAATATGACCAAAATAGTGATGGCTGTGTGTCACTGAGTATCCTATGTCGTAAGAGGAGAAATGTAATTACCGTATTTGAAACAGCTTAGGGTGGAATTAAGGGAAAGGGGAGTGATTTAAGAGGCCGATGCTGTCAGCAGAGAGAAGTAAGCTTAATAGGAAGCTAGAATTAAATTGAAATTTACTAAAGTGATACTGGTAGTGATTATCGTAGGAAGCTGCAATTAACAAACTGCCTACTGGCTCCTGTCTCGGGTTCTTCGGCCGACGTTCATCTCATGATTATTTCTGACATTTCGCCAGCACGAGTGGCTGGCATTGTCAAAGCTTCACCCTCCACTGCCGGTGGTGAACTGGAGCCGATCTCGCGGCCGCAGACTATATGTACCTGGCGCGCCAACGTCCGAGGGCTTCTCCGCGGTCATTTCCGGTGCGGTTCTCCTCTTGCTACCTGCGACGGTCGTTCGCTGCAGTACGGGAAGGCAGGATCCGTTTACCTTAAGGCTTTCCTCTTTCTTGTTGAAACCGTTCGCGTGTTTTTGTATTTCTATAGCTTCTCTGAACAAGCGCGTGTGATAGTGATCCTCTACAGCCAGAATTTCCTTGTTGGCGAATTTTATTACGTGGTCGGTCTCATTCAGTGCGTGCTCTGCCACGGCCGGTTTCTCCACCTGCCCCAGCCTGCAGTGTCGCTTATGCTCTTTGATCCTGGTGTTAATTTATCGTCCAGTCATTCCGACGTAAACTTTTCCGCATGTACATAGTATACAGTATATTCCCTACATTGCAAGTGGGGCTCTTCTATCCTTCGCCGATCTAAGACACATTGTGATCTTCCTTGTCGGTTTCAAAATCGTGTCTACGCCATGTTTGCGCAATATACGGCCGATTCTGTTCGTCACTCTGGGAATGTACGGCAGAAAAGCCGTACCCGACATTTCTTTTTCTGGTTCCTTACTTCGCCGAGTGTTTGGCTCTGTTGCACTTCTGATATAACTTGTGGAGTACCCACTGCTCCTCAGAAGAGTTTACAGGTTTGCATTTCTCGTTTGAGGTGCTGCGGCTCACATATTCGTCCTGCTCTCGTTACGAGCGTACTAATCATGCCTCTTTTCTGGCTCGGGTGGTGGTTTGACAGTTTGTGCAGGTATCGGTCCGTGTGTCTGTTTTCGATACACGCTGTGTCCCTTGTGGCCAGCACATCTAAAAATGGCAGTTTCACCATGGCTCCACACCACGAAAGTATCATCGACATATCTGTATCACACCTTAGGTTTGCAACTCGCCGAGTCCAGTGCCTGTGCTTCGAATTGTTCCATGAAGAGGTTGGCCATCACTGGACTGAGAGGACTACCCATGGCGACGCCTTCCAGCTGTTCATATAAATCGCCATTCCACGTGAAATATCTCGTGGTGAGACATGCATGGAAGAGCTTTTTGATGTCTTGCGGGAAAATTAGATTGGGATTTGCTAAAGTAATACTGATAGTGATTTTTGTTATGAACAATTTAAACCGAAGAGATGGGTGATTAATGAACTAAAGGAGAGACTAAAAATTGCAATAGAACTATTACAGAATGGAAGAGAATAAATGGAGAAAATGAAAAAAGTATTAGCTGTAACTAAAATTAGGTAAAGGTTAGAGCTACAGGTACAAAAAAATAGTAAAACGTTAATACAGTTACGAAAACAATTAGTTGAAGGTACAAATATGGGTATAATTAAAAAGTTAATACAATTACAAGACAGTATATCTGAGTATAGGACTGTTACAATTTGCAAATGGTGTTAAGTTTGCACTGTTGGCTCGAGTAGGTTCACTTAATACTATTTAGTTCTGTCATGTTTGTGACTGTCTTCTTTCCAGCTGCTGTCTTAATGATTACTCTGCCATCCTGAGTCCACACATTCTGAAGACCGAAATGGGATATGGCACTGTTTAAAATCTTTAGCCGTTCGTGTGTCAGATCTTCCCTTATTGTAAGCCCTGTTCTTGCTAACTTCCTCTTCTGGGTAAAGATCTCAGCCCTTTTTCAGTATGAGAGAAATTTAATTATTATTGGACGAGGTTTGGTAGCACCTGGTAGTTTTCGTCCCACCCGATGGCTCCTGTCAATGTCTGCCTTGGTCACTTCAACGCCTAATTTTTCACGCGCAACCTGTATAAGCAGGTTGTCCGTGTCTTCTTCCTTATTTTCTGCTACTCCAAACAGTCGTAGACTATTTCGCTTTTGGTACTGTTCCAGCTCGTCTGTTGCGGCACATAGTTTCACTTCCAACTCTCGTGCCTTTTTCTCGTATTCAGACACAGACTTTTTTAGTGCTGTAATTTCGGTAGTATTGGCCTCAACAGTTTCACGCATTTTGGCCAATACTGCTGCCGTTACTGTATCTGATATGGTGCCTGCTATCAGATCGAGATTTTTTTTTATCGCGAAGCGCAGCGTTTACCTCAGAGCGGACCAGCTCCCCTATACCGGAGGCGCGGCTACACCTTCCGCCAAGAGCAGGCCCGGCGCACCTGCTGCTTCCCCGCTGCTGGACGCGCGCTGCTGTTGACTCTTCTGTTTACCATTTTCTCGAAGATACTGGCGGAGCAAGGAAAAAAATAGCACTACTGCACAGAACACTGTTGTTTACACGATTTCCTCTTGTACTAGACAACACCACCTGCGTGAACACCTTCGAATTCAACTAAATTTCGCGAGCCGAACTTAACACGTGTTACACTGCAGCCGCCATCTTCCGTATTGACCGTCTAGGCATGGTTGAACTGCAGACAACACGAGCCGTGTACCTCCTTCCTGGTGGAATGACTGGAACTGATCGGTTTTCGGATCCCCTCCGTCTAATATACGCTGCTCATGCATGGTTGTTTACATCTTTGGACGGGTTTAGTGACATCTCTGAACCATAAAAGGGACTATGATACAACATCCACAGTCAACATCTGTCTTCAGGAGTTCTGGGAACCGGGGTGATGAAAACCTTTTTTTGATGTGTGTACATACGGAGAACAAAGAATGAAACTACAAGTAGGTTCCATGCGGACAAGTTGGCATCTGATTCATTAAGCCCATGAGTCTTTCATGAAGCCCATGAGTCTTTCATGAACATTATCCCATCACATGCAAGACAACAGAGATTGCAGCACAATATAGGCAGACACTCAGAATTACTTATTTGTAGGAAGTTAGAAACAAAATTATTTCACATTATTATTCATAAATTCGTGAGTTAATGTTGAAAAGAAAAATAGACGCAGAACAAACGTAAGGAATTCGGGAATTAGGTGTCCCTGTCACTATTCTTTCTTTCTTTTTTTTTCATCAGTCTTTTGACTGGTTTGTCCCAACGTAATCATCTCAGAGTAGCACTTGCAACGTATTTCCTCAATTGTTTGTTGGGTGTATGTCTTCCTCTACAATTTCCGCCCTCTGCTACTCATTCCAGTACCATGGAAGTTATTCTCTCATGTTTTAACAGATGTCCTATCATCCTGACCCTTCCCCTTCTCAATATTTTTCATATATTCCTTTCCTCTCCGATTCTGCGCAAAACTTCCTCATTTCCTAACTTATCAGTCCACCTAATTTTCAATAGTCGTCTGAAGCATTACATCTCAAATGCTTCCATTCTCTAGAGTTTCGGTTTTCCCACAGTCCATGTTTCACTGCCATACAGCGCTGTGCTTCAAACGTACATTCTCAAAAATTTCTTCTTCAGATTACGGCCTATTTTTGATATCAGTATGCTGCTCATAGCCAGGAATGCCCCTTTTGTCACTGCTAGTCTGCTATTTATAGTCTCCTTGCTCCGCCCGTCATTGGTTATTTTGCTGTGTAGGTGGCACAATTCCTTAACTACATGTACTTCGTGACCATCAGTCCTGACGTTAAGTTTCTCGCTGTTCTACTTCCAGCTCTTTCTCATTACGATTGTCTTTCTTCGATTTTTTCTCAATCCATATTCTGTATTCATTAGAGTGTTCATTCCATTCAGCAGATCATATAATTCTCCTTCATATTCGCTCAGGATAACAATGTCATCAGCGAATCGTCTCATTGACATCCTTTCACCTTGACTTTGTATCCTCTCCCTGCCTTTCTTTTGTTTCCATCACTGGCTGCTCGATGTGTAGTTTGAACAGAAGGGGCGAAAGACTACATCCCTGTCTTACACCATTCTTAATCCGACCACATCGTTCTCTGTCGTCTACTCTTATTATTCCCTCTTTGCTCTTGCACATAAGTATATTAACCGTCTCTCCCTGTAGATTACCACTATTTTTCTCCGAATTTCAAACATTTTGCACCGTTTTACAATGTCGAACGCATTTTCCAGGTCGACAAATCCTATGAACTGTCTTGATTTTTCTTTAGCCTTGCTTTCATTATCAACGGCAGAATCAGATTGCCTCTCTGGTGCCTTTACATTTCGTAAAGGCAAACTGATCGTTACCTGAGACATCCTCAATTTTCGTTTGAATTCTTCTGTATATTATTTTGGCCAGCAGCTTGGATGTATGAGCTGTTGTGCTGGTGGTGCGACCATTCTCGCACTAGTTAGCTCGAGCAGTATTCGGAATGGTGTCGATGATGTATTTCCGAAAATCAGATGGTGTATCATAAGACTCATACATTCTACCCACATCGTGAACAGTCGTTTTGTTGCTCCTTTCCCCAAGGAATTTAGAAATTTTGATGGAATGTTAACTGTTGCTTCTGCCTTATCTGATATTAAGCCCTCAAAAGAAATTTTAAATTCTGATTCTAATACTGGATCTCCTATCTCTTCGAAATCGATTCCTATTTCTTCTTCTATCACAAACGTTCCCCGTGATAGAGGCCTTCAGAGTTGCTCTTCCTCCTATCTGCTCTCTCGTGCGCTTTTAACAGTGGAATTCCTGTTGCACCCTTAATGTTAGCACCCTTGCTTTTAATATCACCGAAAGTTGTTTTGAATTTCCTTCATGCAGCTACTTCATCTTAGCTTCCCTGCACTTGTTATTTGTTCCATTCCTTAGCGGCTTTATTTCTGTATACCTGAATTTCCCTGAACATTTGTGTGCTTGCTTCTTTCATCGATCAGCTGAATTATTTCTTCTGTTACCCATGGTTTCTTCGCAGTAACCTTCTTTGTGCCTATGTTTTTGTTTCCAACTCCGGTGATTACCCTTTTTATAGATGTCCATTCGTCTTCAACTGTTCTGCCTACTGGGCTATTCGTTATTGCAGTATCTATAGCCTTAGAGACCTTCATGCGTATCTCGTCATTCCTCAGTACTACTGAACTCCACCTCTTTGCGTATTGATTCCTCGTGACTGCCTTAAGCTCCAGCCTACTCTTCACCACCAGTAATTTGTCATCTGAGTTTGTATCTGGCATGGGTACGCCTTACAATCCACTATCTGACTTTGGAATCTCTCTCTCTGTCCATGATGTAAACTTACTAAAATCTTCCCACATCACGAAAATGATCCTATCCACACATCCGCGCTGTTAAAGAGTTGCCGTGACGTCGGTGCGCAAAAGAGTCTTGTAGCGTGTATCAGTGATGGTACAGGTAACACGACCGGCAGGGCTCATCTTCTCGAAAACATACAGCCCTAAGATAAACGATGCGTCAACCCGCACCACGCATTCAACTTTGCAGAATTAACAGGTACCGATTGATGTGCGTGCGCGGTCTGTAATTGTACGTATTTATACGTCCTGGTACATGGAAATGGGCTTCCACAGAAAGTTCTGTGGCCACTTCCACGCGAGGAAGAAATTCCAGAGCGTGCGTCTGACGTCTTGCTGGCACGTCAGCAGGAAGCAGCTCCTGAACATGGCAGATTATGTATGTACAGCAGTGCAGGACGTTTCATAGGATTTTAGCCATCCCCAACGATCGGCCAGTTCCCTGTGCACTGTATCTTTGCAGACCACCCCTCGAATCATCCTGCAAAGCTGTGGCCACATCCCTCCCTCTGCCACATTACACTGTCTTTCCTCCAGAACCTTCGCAGACGTCGGACCAGTGCCTTTTTTTATTCCACTGAGTGTCAGGAACTTCTGCAGGGCTACTGGGGTACAGTTACCAGCAGCGCTCGATCCTACATGGAGACAGTTACGTTGGGCGTTTCGGACGCAAACTCAGCAACAGCCGTGTGGCACGTGTCTGTTCGACTGCGTGTTCCCATGCTTACAGCGCCATCTGTTGGTCAATTTTTTTGCACTTCGTTCCCCCTGTGTTGCCAATATTATATTCAAATTTGTAGCAGTAGCCCTCTTTCTACAGCGTCTTGGAATTGGAACTGTATTAGTGACAGTCGTGGAATCCTCCTGCCGCCATTCCTCATCTCACCTTCTGGTCTTCTTGTTCCCTAACGACCCGTCCTGCAATGAGCCTCCCTACAAATGAGCTACATGAAGAACCGACATACAACGACTGACCACAAACAAAATCACATAAGAGCAACGGTCGTAACAACTTCTACCTAATATTATTAACGTTCGAGGGGAAAATTCTAAATACAGGGTGTACATGAAGTCTGGAAACACAATTATTTATTGCACAAGAACCAAATATTGTATAGATATCATACATATGTCATTTTGAAGAAAAACCCGGAAAGTTTTTTTTAGGTATACTACCACAGCGTAGTTCGGTAATTTGCCGATAGTCAGCGCTAGTGGCAAACATGGCGAGTTCAGTTGCGGAGCGAGCTTTCTGTGTGTCGGTGTTCGACAAAAACAAGTGTGCTGTTCAACTGATGTTTAGAACCAAGTACGGTAAGAAGCCACCAACGATGAAGGCCATTTACCACTTGCACAACAAATTCGTTACGACGGGTTGCTTGTGCCCGGCAAACAGAAGTGGACGTCCCAGTGTGTGTGAAGTGAATGTGGAGCGCGTACGAGAGACATTCACAAGGAGTCAAAAGAAATTGGTGCGTCGTGCATCCCGTGAACTTGGAATGGCTCCAATGATAGTGTGGAAAGTCCTGCGACAGAAGCTGTTTGTGAAACCATTCAAAATAGAGCCGCTGCAGAAGCTCAGTGACGACGACAGAGACAGGCGCTTTGTCTGAGTTTTGTCCGCAGCTGCAACAACTGAATGAGGATGGGGAGGGCACTGTTGATCGCTTAATTCTTAGCGACGAAGCCACTTTTCACAGTGACCAGGCATTATTGTCGAATCTGGGGTACAAAGTATCCACAGAAATACACTGAATTTGAGTGCGATTCCTCTAAGGTAAATGTTTTTTTGTGCCATGTCACGTCAAAAACCGGTCATTCTTCTTCGCCAAGAACACTGTCACTGGATATTCCTACTTGGACATGTTGCAGCAATGGCTGATGCCTCAAATGTAATCGGACTCTCCATTCATCTTTCAACAGGATGGGGATCCACCTCATTTTCATCATTTTCATTGTGAACTTCGTGGATACCTGAACACGAGCTGCCGCATCGATGGATCGACCGTGCTACATAATGGGACACCTGTTTCGTGAAATGGCCTCCCAGATCACCAGATCTCGCTCTGTGTGACTTTTTTCTATATGGGGACACATTAAAGATCTGGTGTATGTACGGCCTCTACCACGTGATGTAACAGAGCTGTAGGAGAGAATACGGGAAGTGACTGCCACAGTCGACGATGCCATGCTGGGACGCAAAAAATGGCTCAAATGGCTCTGAGCAATATGCTATGGTCATCTGTCCCCTAGAACTTAGAACTACTTAAACCTAACTAACCTAAGGACAGCACACAACACCCAGCCATCACGAGGCAGAGAAAATCCCTGACCCCGCCGGGAATCGAACCCGGAAACTCGGGCGTGGGAAGCGAGAACGCTACCGCACGACCACGAGATGCGGGCAGACTGTAACAGGAATAGTAATATTCTGCCGGGTCACTCATGGTTCGCATATCGAATGTTTGTAAAAAATAATATAAAATAAAATAAACTTTCAGAGTTTCAATTCAAAATGCAGTATGTAAGACATCTGTACAATGTTTACTTCTTGTGCAGTAAATATTTGAAAGTGTTCCCGTACATTATGAATACCCTGTATCTTCTCCCAGCAACAAAGCTACAAATACCATACTGGCATACCTAACACTATACTCCTTCAAAGCTATGCCCGCTGCATCTCTTATATAAGTCATCAATAGCTTCGCGTGTCAATTATTTATGACACATAGAGCCACAAAAATTGGCGTCGATGAGTTGATTTCCCCTATCGTACCCTGAATCATGGACCTTCCTGTTGGTGGGGAGGCTTGCGTACCTCAGCGATACAGATATCCGTACCAAAGGTGCAACCACAACGGAGGGGTATCTGTTGAGAGGCTAGACAAACGTGTGGTTCCTGAAGAGGGGCAGCAGCCTTTTTAGTAGTTGCAGGGGTTAACAGTCTGGATGACTGACTGATCTGGCCTTATAACACTAATCAAAACGGCCTTGCTGTGCTGGTACTGCGAACGGCTGAAAGCAAGGGGAAACTACAGCCGTAATTCTTCCCGAAGGCATGCAGCTTTTCTGTATGGTTAAATGATGATTGCGTCCTCTTGGGTAAAATATTCCGGAGGTAAAATAGTCCCCCATTCGGATCTCCGGGCGGGGACTACTCAAGAGGACGTCGTTATCAGGAGAAAGAAAATTGACGTTCTGCGTATCGGAGCTTGGAATGTCAGATCCCTTAATCAGCAGGCAGGTTAGAAAATTTAAAAGGGAAATGGATAGGTTGAAGTTAGATATAGTGGGAATTAGTGGAGTTCGGAGGCAGGAGGAACAAGACTTCTGGTCAGGGGAATACAGGGTTATAAATACCAAATCAAGTATGGGTAATGCAGGGGTAGGTTTAATAATGAATAAAAAAATAGGACCGCGGGTAAGCTACTAGAAACAGCTTAGTGAACGCATTATTGTAGCCAAAATAGACACGAAAGCCCACGCCCACTACAGTAGTACAAGTTTATCTGCCAACTATCTCTGCAGATGGTGAAGAGATTGAAGAAATGTACGATGAGATAAAAGAAATTATTCAGATACTGAAGGGAAAGGAAAATTTTATAGTCATGGGGGACTGGATCCGGTAGTAGGAAAAAGTAGAGAATGAAAAGTAGTGGATGAATATGGAATGGGGGGAAGGAATGAAAGAGGAAGCCGCCTGGTAGAATTTTGCGGTTTAAGAACCATGTAAGGAGGTTATATACGTGGAACAGGCCTGGAGACACCGAAAGGTTTCAGATAGATTACATAATGGTAATACAGAGATTTAGGAACCAGATTTTAAATTGTAAGACATTTCCAGAGGCAGATGTGGACACTGAGCACAGTCTGTTTGTTACGAACTGTAGATTAAAATTGAAGAAACTGCAAAAAAGATGGAAATTTAAGGGGATGGGAGCTGCATAAACTGAAAGAACCTGAGGTTGTAGAGAGTTTCATAGAGAGAATAAGGGAACAATTGAAAATATGCGGGAAAGAAATAAAGTAGAAAAATAATGGGTAGGTTTGAGAAACGAAATAGTGAAGGCAGCAGAGGTTCAGGTAGATAAAAAGACGAGGGCTAGCAGAAATCCTTGGATAACAGAAGAGATATTGAATTTAACTGATGAAAGGAGAAAATATAAAAATGCAGTAAATAAAACAGGCAAAAAGGAGTACAAACATCTCAAAAGGAGGATATAAGATGAGCACCAACAAAAGCAAAACGAGGAAAATCAAATGTAGTCGAATTAAATCAGGTGATGCAGAGGGTAAAAATCGTAGAGGGAGACCAAGAGATGCATACACGAAGCAGGTTCAGAAGTATGTAGCTTGCAGTAGGTACTCTGGAGATGAAGAAACTTGCACAGGATAGAGTAGCGTGGAGAGCAGCATCAAACCAGTCTCTGGACTGAAGACCACAACAACAACAACAAAAACCCTCCTGAAATCTCACTCGACTCTAGAATCCGAATTCTTCTAGATTACACTCGCAATTATTCAATGTTTTACACTCTGTTGCTTCTCTCTATACCGACTGCATGCCAGAAACGCGCTTTTAAACTCGTATGACTCGCAGGTTAATCTCGCTGATTACACTTTTACTGCCGCATCGGGATGAGATCGTCATCTGCAAAATTCAAACATTTCCTTACGGGCCAAGTAGGGAGAAGTGATCGATCAAACTGTAAAATCCAGGGTCCTAACTTCATGTCTAAATATTTGTAAAATCCTCAAACATAGATAATGTTCATCATCAAAAGTCTCGCCTTTTAGTAACGAGGGAGAAACATATTGTGCGTTACTTAACGCAGTCCCTATCCACTCCATCTCCCTCCGTACCTTCTTGACCTTTTGCTCGAACATTTCTCTGTTTCTCATCAGCAGCTCCTCTAGTGCTTCATGCAATGGCCGTTCAACTTCACCATACCTTCAACTTATTCTCTTTTCTACCTCCTCTGTTCATCCTACCCCTCACAAATTTGTTGTGACAGCTGTGGAATCCGTCCCAACTGGCGTCCTATATCCAGCAACTACCCCTTCTGCTTCGCCAAGATCGCTTTCATCTCGTTGTGCGATTTCCAGAAAATTGTATTTTGCACCATCCCTCTCACGTTCTCTCATATTCGGCTTAAGCTCGGTGTAACTAGGCAAGAGGCGTTCCGGGACCACTCTGTCTAATATCCGGAAGTGTGACAGCATTTGCCCTGACATTGCTTTCCGCACCAGGAACTGCGGAGTAAAAATCCGCGCCCACGTAGTGCGACAGTCTCTCGTCCTCGTACACGCTGCCACGTAGTCCGTCTTATGAGTTCCGCTTCCGCTTTCTGCCCCGTAACGGTCCACTTGCTCGCTCAGTTCGACATATTCCGCTCTTGCGCTATCCGTGGCCTGCTTGTCACTAAGTATTCCTCTTCACTACTGACCATATCACCCAGTCCTATCCTATCACACTTTATACTACATGCAATACCTCCTAGTCAAAGTATTTCTTCACTTTGACTTCCTCCTCTCTCTGAAATTTATTGATCCGCTTTCTACTGTGGTGATCGACAAGATCAAAGTGGTCGTAAACATGCCTCGACTTCTGACACTGAACTTTACTGATAAAAGACTACCAACTTCTGTTGAGACACTGAATTCCTCGTTCAGTATCACGAAGTTGCATTCACTGATGCAACACTGAGTTGTGGCCACACTTGCCGGTGGTCTTTCCATTTTATGTCAGGTGTCAATCGTTAAGCCACCATTGTTTTCAGTTACACGCACAGCTTATAATATTATAATTGAAGCTCCTTATCTACAATTCTCACGTCTCGACCAGACACGAAATCAGGAGCAAACAGATTAAATAAAAGCTGGAAAGAAACACATATGCAGTAAATAAGAGCGCCAACCACTTAAATCATTTCTTTCCTTGAAACGAAATTCTTTAATACCAGACTCAAAATTTACCTTCATCTTTAGAACATTATTAAATTTCCGCAATATTCTACTATTCACTCATACTTTACCTACTTTGTAACCAACTCTTCATTAACTTGCGTATGCAGTTCTAAAGATATCCCAAGAACCAAAATTATGAGTCACGCAAGCGTCAAAAGTTCCTATTGTGTAAATAGATAAAAGGAATGAAAAACAATCTAAAATAACGTGGACTTAAATGATGCCACCGCCCTGGGGGTCCAGGGGTTAGAATAGGCCTGAGGTATTCCTGCCTGTCGTAAGAGGTGACTAAAAGCAGTGTCACACGTTTCGGCCTTTATGTGATGGTCCTCTGTAAGGTTTGACAATTTTTCAAAATTTTCTCAAAGAGCGAGCCAGTTGGGGAAGGGCACCTTCCGTGGTGCACAATGTCCATCATGCGCTAAGACCTCTCGCATCCTTCGTCGACGTGGATCTGCACTTCCGCTATCCTCCAGCTGTTGGGCGAAGTCACCCTCTTGGGTGCGTTTTCCCCCATCCTCTGTGCAGTATCACTTTCCGCGCTGTCGACGGTAATGGACTTCTTAGCTCGTTTGCGCCTGATATCCAGCACGGTAGCCAGTCTGTTACGGTGGGGCTGCCTTGTACCATGTTGGTTGTAGCCCCCTGACCACACAGGGTTCGCTATGCTGATGCCTGCGCCGTTAACTCCCCAATCGGAACTTTTGATGATTGCATCACATACTTATGGTTGTTGGGATTTCTTTAGAACTGCATACGCAAGTTAACGAAGAGTTGGTTACAAAGTAGGTAAAGTGTGAGTGAATAGTAGAATATTGGCAAAATTTAATAATGTTCTGTTCTAAAGATGACAGTAAATTTTGCGTCATCTATTAAAGAATTTCTTACAAGGAAAGAAACAATTTAAGTGGTTGGCGCTCTTATTTAATACATATGTGTTTCTTTTCAGCTTGTATTTTATTCTGTTTGGTGCTGGTTTCGTGTCTGGTCGAGACGTAAGAATTGTAGATAAGGAGTAGATGCCCATCACCATGGGGCATTGAGACTCCCGGCAATGACCATCCTGCCGGGGGGGTCTTTGCTGCAAAAAATGGTTCAAATGGCTCTGAGCACTATGCGACTTAACTTCTGAGGTCATCAGTCGCCTAGAACGTAGAACTAATTAAACCCAACTAACCTAAGGACATCAAACACATCCATGCCCGAGGCAGGATTCGAACCTGCGACCGTAGCGGACGCTCGGCTCCAGAATGTAGCGCCTAGAACCGCACGGCCACTCATGTCGGCATTCCTTGCTGCAGCTGGGTGGCGCGCGTGGGAAGGCCCCGGAATGGGTGGCATCAGGGCGTATTACGCGCCATGAAGTGTAGTACGTCATCTCATCTCTGGCTGGTGGTCAAACACCAGCAGTCTCTAAGCAGTCAAGGCCTAACTCGAATGCTAAGAAAAACGACCCCAAATCGTTCCTCTCCCTGGCTACACCAAGAGAGGAACGCCAGGTTCAAATGGCTGAGCATTATGGGACTTAAGTTCTGAGGTCATCAGTCCCCTAGAACTTAGAAATACTTAAAATTAACTAAGCTAAGAACATCACACACATCCATGCCCGAGGCAGGATTCGAACCTGCGACCGTAGCGGTCGCGGAACGCCAGGCTAAGGATGGCAGCAAGCTTATTCACCCCAGTACCTCATATGTACGAGACTTGATGGAGAATATTTCTTATCAATGAAGCGTCAGTTCTTTATGGAGCATTTAGAGGACAAGTTTGGGGAGGGTGGAGGGCTTGTCCAAAATGCGGTCAGGGTTGGTCTTGATCAAAGAAGCATCATCGGCCCAGTCACGGGCACTACTCGCCTGTGACAAGCTGGGTTATGTTTCTGCTTCCATAACGCCCCATAGGAGCTTCAATATGGTCCAAGGCATCGTATTTCACAGGGACCTCCTTTCGCAGTCTGACGAGGAGATGCGCGCCAATTTAGAGCTGCAAGGTGTCCGTTTCGTCCGACTCGTCCACCGGGGTCTGAGGGGTAATCAGTTTGCCACCTGCCACTGGCGCCCTCATGTTGGCCTTCGAGTGTGACACATTATCCGAAAAGGTCAAGGTGATGGTCCACTGCTGTGACATAATGCCGTATATCCCTCCCACAATGTGGCGATGGACGTTCGGCCGTATGTCTTCCCATCGTCAAACTACACGCCGTGCTGGACAGCAAGAACATGACGAAAATTACATAAACGCCCAGGGCAGGTAACCGGAACGTTAACGGTAACAAGGCAGAAGATACCGCTGGTGCATTTCATTAATGAAGGAGTGAATTAAATTAAATCCCATCCAAGGAAACGGCTGCAATTCTAGACGACTTCAATACACACACGTTGTTGCTCACGGGAATCTCGCAGAAAGCAATAACCACGGTCAAACGAAGGGAAATTATAGCAGTTGAGGCTTTAGTGTCCAAGATCGCTGGGCTACGAACTTCGTAACCCTCGCAGCAAGCGTCTCACAACTCCAATCGCGCGTGCACGCCGCCAGCAGCTCCAGCCCGATTTCCCGCGACAGGGACTTCCTCGCTGCTCTGCGCCAACCGATCGACTGCCTCACGCAGCGAAACTAAATACACGACGGCCGATGACACGACCTACTAAACGGGCGTCCCGCTCGTCTCCTTCCGTTGGACAGTTCATGTGTGTCGCCAGCAGTCGGTGAGCACTGGCTATCCGCTCCTCACCAGTGTTCCGTCCCCGACTTCACTGGCGCTGCGTCCCGACTGCACTCCTGGTCCGTGTCCAACTGACTTCCAGTCACACGACGACCCGGAAATACTATCGGTCGCTCCAGAGTTGGTATGACGGTGCACTTATCGATATGCGCTGCTGCTGTCACTCACGTGCAAGTAAGGCAGAAGTTAGGTGGCAGTACTGTAATAGAAGATGACAAACAATAAGTGGCACGAACACGAGCCCTTCACAGCTCAGCAATGTATCTCTTCCTCCAAATGGTGCAGCACCCCTGAACATATTGGCTGCACTGATTGATCAACTCCCTAAACCTTTTCTACTTTTGGGAGATTTTAACACCCATAACCCCTTGTGGGGTGGCGCCATGCTTACTGGCCTAGGTATGGAGGTCGAAAATTTTCTGTCACAACTCGACCCCTGCCTCTTAAATACAGGTGCCTCCACACATTTCAGTGTGGTACATGGCACATATTCGGACATTGATCTCTCGGTTTGCAGTCTTGGCCTTCTCCCATCTGTCCACTGCAGAGCATATAACGACGTGTGTGATAGTGACTAGTTCCCCACGTTCCTGTCACTCCCCTGGCGTCATGTCCACGGCTGCCTGTCCAGGTGGGCTTTAAACAAGCCTTCGCCTCTGTTGTCACCTCTGAATCTCTCCCACATGGTGTCGTAGATGTTGTCGTTGAGCAGATGACTACAACGATCGTTTCTGAGGCGGAAAACGCGATCCCTCGTTCTTTAGGGTGCCCCAAGAGAAAGACAATCCCATGGTGGTCGCTGGATGTCGCCGAGGCAGTTAAAGAGCGTCGGTTAACTCTACAGCGACATAAGCGGCAACATTACCTAGAGCACCTAACAGTGTTTAAGCCGCTTCGTGCCCGTGTTCGTCAAATTATAAAACGACGGAAACAGGAGTGTTGGGAAAGGTACGTGTCGACCATTGGGTGCCATACGTCACCTTCCCATGTCTGGCCGAAGTTCATACGTCTTTTTGGGTACCAGACCCGAATAGGTGTCCCTGGCATTAACATCAATGGCGTGTTATCTACCGACGCAAACGCGATTGCCAAGCACTTTGATGAGCATTATGCTCAAGCCTCTGCGTCAGAGAACTACCCCACAGCCTTTCGCACCCTCAAACAGTGTATAGGAAGGAAAGTCCTCTCGTTTTCAGTGAACCCTGTATCGCCCCATTTACAGAGTGGGAGCTCCTCAGCGCACTTGCACATTGCCTCAACACAGCTCCTAGGCCGGATCGGATCCAAAATCAGATGATTAAATATGTCTCATTTGACTACAAGCGAAATCTCCTCGTCATTTTCAACTGGGTCTGGTGCGATGGCGTCTTTCCATCCCACTGGTGGAAGAGCACCATCATTCCGGTGCTAAAACCTGGTCAAAACTTAGTTGATGTGGATAGCTACTGGCCCATCAGCCTCACCAACTTGCTTTGTAAGCTGCTGGAATGTATGGTGTGTCAGTGGTAGGGTTGGGTCCTGGAGTCACCTAACCTACTGGCTCCACGTCAGGGCGGCTTCCACCAGGGTCGCTGTACTACTCATAATCTTGTGTCCCTCGAGTTTGCCATCCGAACAGCCTTTTCCAGACGCCAACACCTCGTTGCCATCTTTTCTGACTTCCATAAAGCATATGACAGGACCTGGAGACATCATATCCTTGCCGCATTGTATGAGTGAGGTCTCCCGGGCCTGCTCCCAATTTTTATTCAAAACTTCCTGTCGCTCCATACTTCCCGTGTCTAAGTTGGTGCCTCCCATAGTTCCTCCCGTATTCAGGAGAGTGTCGTTCTGCAGGGCTCCGTATTGAGTGTATCTCTATTTTTAGTCGCTAATAGCGGTCTAGCAGTAGCTGTAGGGCTTCACCTTCTCTGTACGTGGATGACATCTGCATTTCGCACTGCTCCTCCAGTACCGGTGTTGCTGAGCGGCGCCTACAAGGACCCATCTACATGGCTCACTCATGGGCTCTAGCTCACAGCTTCCAGTTTTCAGCCGCGAAGTCGTGTGTCATGCATTTCTGTCGGCGTCGCACCGTTCATCCAGAACCAGAACTTTACCTTAATGACGATCGCCTCACTGTAGTGAAGACATATCGATTCTTAGGACTGGTTTTCGACGCCCGACTGGCTTGGCTACCTCACCTTCGTCAGCTTAAGTGGAAGTGCTGGCAGCACCTCAATGCCTTCCGCTGCCGGAGCAACACAAACTGGGGTGCAGATCGCTCTGCGCTGCTGCAGCTCTACAGCGCCCTCTTCAATCGCGCATTGACTATGGGACTCTGGTTTACGGTTCGGAGGCGCCCTAAGCGTTGCGTTTATTTGACCCGGTGCACCTCTGTGGCGTTCACAGAGAGATGGGAGCTTGTAGAACGAGTCCAGTGTCCAGGTGGAGGCCAGAGTCCCTCCATTGCAGGTTAAATGTGTACAACTGCTCGCCCGTTAGGTTGCACACGTTCGTAATTCTCCTGTGCATCCGAATTACCGTCTCTGTTTTCCAACCATGATGGTTCATCTCCCACATCGGCGGCCCAGGTCAGGGCTTACGATTGGGATTCCCATCCGGTCCCTTCTGTCTGAACTGGAGTCCTTCCCAGTACCACCTCTCCTTGAGGTCCATTTATGTACACCTCCATGTTGTACGCCTAGGCTGCAGATTCATCTCGACCTTTCGCATGGTCCTAAGAACTGTTAACCCTGCGGCTCTCTGCTATCACTTTCTTTCTGTTCTCGACATTTACCAGGGCCATGAAGTGGTCTACACCGAGGGCTCAATGGCTGATGGTCACGTAGGCTTTGCGTATGTTCTTGGAGGACATATTGAACAGCACTCCTTGCCAGATGGTTGCAGTGTTTTCATTGCAGAGCTGGCGGCCGTATCTCTTGCTCTTGAGCACATCCGCTCGTCCCCTGCCGAGTCATTTCTCGAGCAGCCTACAAGCTATCGACCAGTGCTACCCTCGCCATCCTTTAATAGCGTACTTCAGGAGTCCACCCGTCGTTCAGTGGTGTTTGTGTGGACCCCAGGACACGTGGAAATCCCAGGCAAAGGCAAACGGGCTACGCGGGAACCGCTTTTGGAGATAGGCACCTCTGAAGCTCACCTGCGTTCTGTCTCACACCGCAGGGTTTTCCGGCTTTGGGAGACGGAATGGCACAACAGTACCCGTAACAGTCTGTGTGTCATTAAGGAGGCTATGAATGTGTAGAAGTCTTCCATGCGGTCCTGTCGCAGGGAATCAGTTGTCCTCTGCCGGCTCCGCATTGCCATACGTGGCTAATGCACGGTTACGTCCCCTGTCATGATGACCCACCTCGGCGTCGCTGTGGCTCACAGATGACCGTTGTGCACCTCTCGCTGGACTGCCCACTATCCACCGCTCTGCAGTGGACTTTTAACTTTCCCAGCACCCTGCCTCCGGTGTTGCGCGACAATGCCTCAACAGCAGCTTTAGTTTTACTCGTGAGGGTGAGTTTTATCATATGATCTAAGTTTTAGCGCATGTCCTTTGTCCCTCTGTGTTCTCCACCCCAGTGCTTTTAGTGTATGAGGATGGTACCAGTTTTTTCGGTCATGTCCGAAGCAAGGGATACGATCTTCGTATAGTTAAGGGTAAATGGGCCATTGACCTTCTTCCTTGTGCTGGGTAGACACGCATTGCCCGAACTTTTATCGGACTCGGTAAGATTGTCTGCGCGAGTAATGAGTGTAATGGGCAGGGTCACTACGAATGTAGTGTGCGGACATTAAGTTGGGAATGTGGGGCTCACAGGGAGCGTGCAAGGGATAAGTCCCTGCAGTCGCACTGTGCCCTCAGGTGGACAGAGCGTCTGCCATGTAATCAGGAGATCCCGGGTTCGATTCCTGGTCGGGGCACACATTTTCAACTGTCCCTGTTGATGTATATCAACGCCTGTCAACAGTTTAGGGTCTCGATTGAATTATCATTTCATTCTAGTGCTTTTAGGGTGGAGGTTTTAGTGTGTTGCAGAGTGGCTGGCTTCTTCTTATTCTCATGGTAAGTCAGCCACGGTAAACTGCTGTCTTGTTTTGATCTCTTGTACATGTTTCTTGCGTCTCTCTGTAGTATTCTTGTCCGATTTTGTCCATTTGAGTGTTTTTTGCCCTTCTGTCATTCTCTTTCCTTGCAGCTGTATTTTGTATGTGTCGATTATTTTACCCCCACCCTTGTGGAATTAGTTTAATCGGAACGTGAGACCGATGACCTAGCAGTTTGGTCCCTCCCCCCTCTTTTAAACCAACCAACCAACGAAACGATGCGAACGGAGGAAGCCTACTATAAAGAATGTCCGCAAATTAATGCAAAGTGGAAGTTAACAGCTGTCTGCGTTAGAAGGTTACGTACCGGAAAGGAGCAAGTCAGAGTACGCTATTTTAGTGGAATGTGCCACTGGTCCATGGCTAAAAGGCAACTGCGCCTGTGCTCGGAAGCGGTCGAACCCCTCGATCTGCAGATCGCACCACACCCACTCAGAGGTGGTACCACAAACTGTGCCCAACGGAAACGATTGTGAGATTAGTTGCTCTGATACATAAGTTGAAGTTGTGGTCCTTGCAAGACTTAATGATAACCAAATGAATTAAGCGGTTACAGAAATTAAACATTGGTTCACTTTGACCAACATTTATTGAAACAAAATTCAAGAGGAAAAGCAGAAGATGGTTTGTACTAAGTGTCAACTTCTTCAAACCAGAAATTACGATACAACGTGGATTGCAGAATCCGTACAATTTTTAATTGAAATCAATTACCACTGAGCAGTAAAATCCGTGGGAAGCATAAGGGAAATGTGTGGTACTATGCGTTAAACGTCTTTTGTGTTTGTTTCATAGTTTAATTGTTAAATTCCGTGCGTGTCTTTATGTTTAAATTCTGTAATCTCGCGTTCTTGTTACTGTTAAGTGTTGATTAAGGTAGTCTGTATCGCAGTTGTCATTTATTTTGAACGACCAACTACACAGCTCTGTAAAACGTCAGCCTCCATTGCCTACGTCGGCCGCGGTGGTCTAGCGGTTCTAGGCGCTCAGTCTGGGACCGCTCGACTGCTACGGTCGCAGGTTCGAATCCTGCCTCGGGCATGGATGTGTGTGATGCCCTTAGGTTAGTTAGGTTTAAGTATTTCTAAGTTCTAGGGGACTGATAATCACAGATGTTAAGTCCCATAGTGCTCAGACCCATTTGATCCATTTGAACCATCTATTGCCTACACACCAGGAGGGTAACAAGTTACATACTTAGGTTTCTCAGTGCTTTTTTAGTTCTTACGTTAACCGTACTGGGATGGATAAAATGTGTGGGTATTGTATGCGGACGCAGGAGGAACTGGTTCGCCAACAGATGGCTACAATCATTCTGCTGCCTCGGCGTGTGGCTGTGGCGGATAATCTGGCGCGTCGCTCGGAGCAGCTGAAGTGTCGCTCGTTTAGCGCACCTGCTCTGCTGCCGAAGCACCTCCCCTAGTGTGTACGACGCGCCGGATCTGCTCTCGATGCAGGGCGATTGGCGAAGAGACAGCGTGGGTCCTTGTCGCCTGACGTCGGCCTCGGTGGTTGGTAGCTGGCTGCTCCTTCAGCAGAGGAAAGCAGTTACATGGCGCGCATAAGGAGGGGGTGGGAGGGGGGCTCCGATGTTAGGAGCGTTATGATGCCCCGGGTCTTCACTCCGTCCTCAGTTCGTACAGGCAGCTGGTAAAAATGCTGAAGCTACTGGTCTCAAACGCAGACTCAAGATATGGAGCAGTGTTCCAGCAGTTGAATGGCGTATTTTGGTTTGCAGCTGGGTGAAGGGTCTCAACGAAAGTTTCGCCAAGTTTGGGACGATTATTAACTGGTTTATATCTGTGTTATTTGACGGGGAGTTGTAGGACTCCCCTCTATAGGTCAGGGGTCCACTACACAAAGAAAGGACTCTCCTCTATAGGTCAGGGGTCCACTACACAAAGAAAGGACTCCCCTCTATAGGTCAGGGGTCCATTACACAAAGAAAGGACTCCCCTCTATAGGTCAGGGGTCCAATACACAAAGAAAGCAGCTACTTGGGTGGCAGCTACTTGTGGTGTGCACATGGCGGTTTTTTAGGCTAGGCGGTAGTTTGAGGTACTTTGATAAACACTCAACAGGTGACAAACAGACAGCGAAATCAGGACGCGTTCAGGGTAAAGACACGTCGACTGTCGAACTTTTATCGATAAACTGTCCAAATATTTGTAACAAAGTTCCAAAAGTTATGCCCTTCAGGAAATTTTAAGAGCTCAAATTGCTCTCGGAAGTAATAGGTGGCTGCAAGGACAGATTATATGCCATACGAGAGGCAGTGTTCATTGCAGTTGCCAACCACATTGTATCTATTGAGGTCACATTTGAGTGTGATTGTCAAGTTGTCTGGATGTGTATAACAGGTCTAGGTGAAATCAAGTTAGTTGCTGGATATTTTTACCAGCCACCCGATTCCGCCGTGAAACGTTTACAGTCATTCGAAGGAAGTCTGCAGTGAGCAGCGCCAAAATATCCAGACCGTGTAGAATTTCTTTGGAGGACGTCAATAAATTTATTGCAGGAGATACTGATAAACAGTCTTCTGAAGCACATTTGAACACGTTTTCCGAAAACCATCTTGAGCAACTAGTTCGAGAGCCCACACACAACGGGATTATGGTAGCCCCTTTAGCTACAAACAGAGCTGACCTTATCTACAATGTACTATAGGCACAGGGATTAGTCATTATGATGTCATCGTAGCTACAATGTTCACTCAAGTTAATAAACTAATGAAGGAGGCTGGGAGAGTACTTTTACCAATTAATTTATGTCATTTAGTTCTAGTGTGATGGATGCAATTATTTGCAAAGTTTAAACGGATTGCAGGTCGCGCGCTCTAGGAGTGCGTGCCGAGTAAGTGGATTAAGGACGGAGAAGACCCACCACGATTTAATAACAAACTCTGTTGCACTCTCGGTCCAAAAGAAAACATGCAAATGACGAGAGACAAGGGCAGCAGAAATTCGCGCGTCTGTGAAAAGATCTGTTACGCAAGCATACTACAACTACCACCGTCATAGGTTAGCTGGCAAATGGTTCAAATGGCTCTAAGCACAATGGGACTGGACATCTGAGGTCATCAGTCCCCTGGACTTAGAACTACTTAAATCTAACTGACCTAAGGACATCACATGGCAAATGGTATTGGCGACAACCGCCTTTCTCAGGGGCTCAGCCGTGGCGCCCCGCTATTCCCGACCTGGCGACACGTCAGCGACACGACACCAGTCCCCCCACCCCCACCTTGTCACCGTAGGCTCTGGCACAAAGTAACATATATCTTTGTCTGTGGCTCTGGGCTAGAGCTGTGCGAAAAATATCGATATATCGCCTTTTACAAAAATCTGTATACGTCGGTGGCACCTTTCCACACAATATTTTCATACATAGATATCAAAATGGTGATAAAGAGAGTCGAGATCTTTTTCACAATTATCGGTAAATATTTGAGGTTGTACTTTTGAAACTGTTGAACATAATTCTACTTTCACTGTGTGAAGTAGTCTTACAACTTTTTGAGCTTTCATCACCTCCAGTCTTTCTCTGTGACTGTATGAAGCAAGTATGTGTGGCACAAAAGTAGTAGTCAGATTGCACTGGGGGAGGGGGGGGCGGTGGCGGTGTGAATGGTATAACAAGATTTCCGATGTGAAGAAATAGCATGCCAGGTGCGTTAAAAAGTCTGGTGTGCTATTTGATCACGTCGGCGCTCTTCAAACACAGTTGGGGGCTCGGTCTTATCAACAGAAACAGCAACGTCTGTCTTCACCACTCAGTTTGGACACTACAACTGCTATGGTGCTGGCGTTAAAAAAATAAAATCGACATGATGTGTTCCGGACAAATCTTCTGTGTGACGAAACCGAACGGCGCACCCATTGGACACCTTATTGTCCCACTTACATGCAGTTAGCAAAGTGGTTATCGCCAAGCGTGAACTTACACCGTTTCCTCTGCTCGGAGGAGGTCAAGCAGGCTGCTAGCTTGTTCCTGCTCAGAATATCTAACAATGAACTAGTACTTAAATGTACAGCTCCAAAACCGGCAATATATTTACAATGTGCAGCCCATATTTTTATAGGCAGGTACGTCGATATTCCTTCCGTAGGTATACTCATACTTTTCTCCTTTGTGTCCAGAGGAGATTGTGTCATTTTTTAAAAATATCGATGAATAGGATTACCGATATTAAAAAAAAAATTCAATAGTCCTACTCTAGACATGCTTCAGCAGCCACTATACGGTGCAGCAGTGGAACGTTGTTTGTCACACTGAACAGGGACCTTCGTTTGACTGCTCGGATCGCGAAGATGGTAAAAAACTTTACAAAAACTCCTCAATCTCGAGGTGTGCTGTGCGCAAATGAGATGGATGACTGTCGAGGCGAACCAGTCGTTAGAGGGCAACCTGTGGGGACCTATCCGAACCTAGCTTGTATAAGATTTACCTAAGCACACGGGGCTCTGTCTGGGTGGATTTCCCTCGAAATGTTCTTCTCCGCCTCCCAGTATAACACTACATGCGGCAGTTACATTATTACTACACCGGTAATGTTATTCTTGTGAAAGGATTTTTGTGGGCGTGACTGTGTGTAGTGGAAAAGTATCGGACTATTTTTCGATTCTAGAAAAATTGTTAGTGAGAGGAAATAATAGCAAAACAAACGGAATCGAACCAAGGTTCTATAAGTAATCAAACAAGCTGTAACTACGTAAATAGAAACGGTCGCCAGCCTAATTACGCAATGCTGTACTCAGTTCTAGTATGAGTCATAGAGAAAGTTACCTGTGTGGACGGCCTTTACTTGACACAAAACTTCTGTTTTGCTGTTAAGATATAGGGCAATAGCACGATTTAACAAGTAATGTTCCAATGAACTGACTTCAACTACACTAATGTGTTTACGCAACAACTGGCTCTCATTGAAACTCACTTTCTATACACTAAAGTAGTAAGATCACGAAAATTGTAGTAAATGACTACTAATGGAGGAGCCACTATTGACATGGGCAAGTAGTTCTTTAATCAGTTTAATTATAGGAAATTATTGCTATTGAAATAGTTACGAATTAATAGTATCTCCTGTACTGATTATTATTTGCATTTTCAAGCAACATCACTACCTCATATTATTTAGCTCAAATGCACTTGAGTCTAGTATAGTTTCAATAATTGTAGTTAGTTGTCTTTTTTCGATTGATGTTATTGCAATAAGACCTTTAAACTTGGCCCAAGAACCAGCATGGTGACCTAGAAACTAATTTCTCGGTAGATTTAGTCAGAACACGAAATAGTAAACACTGTTAACTACATTACACATAAAATTGTAAATGCTATTATTTCAGTTAAAGTAATCTTTGAACTGAGTCCTTTCAGTGACCATTCATGAAAACTACGCTATTTCAAAACCTATGCTCACTAAATAATTATACATTTTACAACTCAACAAAGTCATTTAACTTTTACATTTGTTCTCTAAAACAATCGCCTTTTCTTGCTACAATTTATTTATTTTTCCCCCATTCGTCTCGCCTTTTTCTTGTTCTAAGGCATCATAAGTGGGATCTATTTTTAGAATATCGCGATTTTTTTATGTAAATAAGTAATTACGTACGGTTAGCTGTGATCTGCGTTTCCTCTTATCTGGTCTGGAGGTCGCGCTACCATTTTATTACCGACACATAAGCACAATTTTGTATTGCGAACTTTTTCACACTGTTCACCATGTTTCTCCTTCTTTTTTGTGGTTTACTATTATTCTCTTGCCACTCGATATAGCTATTTCTTCGGACACTGTGCTTTGAACAACGGAAATTTTGTGACTTCAAGTGGAGGAGACATTGACAGGTGCTAAGACGGCAGGCACCCTTAACGCTCATGAAATTGTTACTTTTGCTCCGTTTCAATGCAAATATGATGATGTCCCTTCTTAAGGTATTTGTCTGGAGCGCCGCCTTGTATAGAAGTGAAATATGCATGATGAATAATTCAGACATGAAGAGAATGGATGCTTGCGAAATGTGGAGTGACTGAAGAATGGTGAATATTAGATGTTGTAGATTGAGTAACTAATGACGAGGCACAGAATCGAATTGGGGGAAAATTGTAGCATAATTTGATTAAAAGAACGGATCGGTTGACAGGATATGTCCTGAGGGTTCAGACATTAGTCAGTGTGGTAATGGAAGTGGGTGGAAGGGAGTTTGAGGGGTAAAAAGTACAGGGTAAGCGGGATCTGTTAGGAGTAAGTTAGAGTAGTAGGGGGAGACCTGCACAGAAAAGAGCAGCGCAGAGAGTTGCACCGAACCATTCTCGGGACTGGTGGCTGCGACAGCTTGGCCACGGAAGATCGTAAGACCGTCCCCTCCTCCAGTCATCTTCTGACCGCCTCAGAATAGCACTTGCAGCTTACGTCATCAGTTATTTGCTGGGGGCATTCCAGTATCTGCTTTCCTCTACAGTTTTTACCCCTACAGCTCCCTCTAGTTATTCCCTGCTCCATACCGAGCGAGGTGGCGCAGTGGTTAGCACACTGGACTCGCATTCGGGAGGACGACGGTTCAATCCCGTCTCCAGCCATCCTTATTTAGGTTTTCCGTGATTTCCCTAAATCGTTTCAGGCAAATGCCGGGATGGTTCCTTTGAAAGGGCACGGCCGATTTCCTTCCCAATCCTTCCGTAACCCGAGCTTGCGCTCCGTCTCTAATGACCTCGTTGTCGACGGGACGTTAAACACTAACCACCACCACCACTCTGCTCCTTCTTCCTGTCAGTGTTTTCCACATATTCCTTTCCTATTCTGCGCAGAACCTCCTCATCCCATACCTTATCAATCCACATAATTTTCAACATTCTTCTGTAGCACCACCTTTCAAATGCTTCGATTCTCTTCTGTACAATGCTGTGCTCCAAACGAACAAAGTCAGAAATTTCTTCCTCAAATTAAGCCTATGTTTGATGCTAGTAGAGGTCATTTGGCCAGGAAAGGCCGTTTTTGCCGGTGCTAATCTGCTTTCGATGTTCCGCTTGCTCCGTCCGTCATGGGTTATTTTGCTGCCTAGATAGCAATATTCATTAACTGCATGTACTTCTTAAATTTCTCTCTTTTCTCATTCCTGCTACTTCTCATTCCTGCTACTTCTCATTCCTGCTACTTCTCATTCCTGCTACTTCTCATTCCTGCTACTTCTCATTACTTTCACCTTTTTTCGACTTACTCTCAAGCCATTTTCTGTACTCAGCAGACTGTTCATCCCATTCAGCAGATACTGTACTTCCTCTTCTCTGCCACTGGGGATAGCAAAGTCATCAGCGAATCTTATTGTCGAAATCCTTTCACATTGAATTTTGACTCAACTCTGCCGCGCGGGGTAGCCTTGCGGTCTGGGGCGCCTTGCCATGGTTCACGCGGCTTCCCCTGTCGGAGGTTCGGATCCTCCCTTGGGCATGGGTGTGTGTGTTGTCCTTAGCGTAAATTAGTTTCAGGTAGATTAAGTAGTGTGTAACCCTAGGGACCAATGACCTTAGCAGTTTGGTTCCACAGAACACACCATAAATTTCCAAAGTGACTCAACTCTTGAACCTTTCTCTTATTTCCGTCCTTGCTTCTTCGATGTATAGTTTGAATAGTAAGTCCGAAAGACTACGTCCCGTCTTACAGCATTTTTAATCTCAGCACTTCGTTCTTGCTCTTCCACTCTTATCGTTCCCTCTTGGCTCTTGTATGTATTGTATATCACTCATCATTCGCTACAGCCTATCTCTATTTTTCTCAGGATTTCGAACATACTGCAGATGCTTTTTCCAGATCTACAGACCCTAGGAACGGATCTTGATTTTTCTTTTCTGTGTTCCTGAATTTCCTTGAACATTTTTGTACTTCCTTCTTTAATCGATTAACTGACGTATTTCTTTTGTTTCCCATCGTTTCTTCGCAGTTACCTCCATTGCATCCATGTATTTCTTTGTTAGATATGTCCATTCCTCTTCAACTGTTTAGATATGTCCATTCCTCTTCAACTGTACTGTCTACTGTTCTGCTCCTTATCGCAGTAAGTATAGCTTCCGAAAACTTCAAACGTATCTCTTCGTTCCTCGGCACATCTGTTTCCACTTCTTTGCACATTAATTCTTCCTGACTAGTCTCTTAAACTTCATACTGCTGTTCATCACTGACTAATTGTGATCTAAGTACATGTCTGCTCCTAGATACGCTTTTTTATACAATATGTGGTTTCGGAATCTCTGCCTGATCACGATGTATTTAAAGTGAAATTTTCTCGTATCTCCCGGCCTATTCCGAGCATATCTCCTCCTGTTGTAATTTTTTGAACTGAATCTT
>NW_026062649.1:0-32890 GCF_023897955.1 Schistocerca gregaria | reverse complement strand
ACACTAGATCCCGGAAATATCCAAAGAAAAATCCATAAAGTTTTTTTTTTTTTTTTTTTTTGTTTTTTTTCCACCAAACCACGGATTCGAACCACCCACTCATCAGAAATCTGGGACCAAAATCCACCCGACCCAAGAACGACATTTCCCATCACGACAAAACACCACAAACTACAACATACCATGATAAACAAAAATAAAATACAAACACCATAACACTCACTCAAACAAACAAACATCTACACACACCCAAGAGACCCTATCATCCCATCATTTTGTTACCCAACATAATCAGACAGAAGGCAGGGATCAAGGACAGATCCGGTCCTTCGAGTACAGGGGGTAAAAAATACCCATCAGACCAGCTCTCTCTCTCTCTCTCCTCCTCGCTTCTCCGTGCCGACGCTGCCCCGCACACGCGTTCGCGTTCGCGTTCGCGCTCGCGTTCGGCCGACACCACACGACAGGTCTTTGGGGCCCCGCCACTGCGCACACGCACGCCTCCTCCTCTTCCTTAGTTCTTTTTCGCTTTTCTTTTCTCCCCCGCCCCCCGCTCTCACCGCCACATCATCCCGCAACCCTTGGGGCATGTTTCCCAACATCAACGCGCCCCAATTCCACTCTCTGCCCGTGCCGCACTCTCCACTTTGCTTCTCCCCGTCCCCTACACACACGACTACCGAAACCCCGGTTGACACACCTTCTCGTAGGACAGGGGTGCGTGCGTGCGTGCGTGCGTTGTCTTGACGGTGACAGCAACAGCAACGGATCCGTCCATCCCATTCCCCCCCACTCGGTAAAGAACCATGTTCAACCCACACTACACAACAAGGGGGGCACACACGAACGCGAAAGAAAGGGCAGGGCAGGGGCAACTATCTCGTACACATTCTTCCTCAGAACCCACATATCGCATCAACGAACGGCAGGCCAATTGCGGACTCAGCCGTGTCAGGCAAATCCAACCCAACCAACACCTCCCACGGAAACCCTGACACTGATCCAGCAGTACGTCCACATACATCGCCACACCAAATACGGGTGACGAGTGAGCAACAAATGGAACAATACACAACAAGGGCTGACCTAATAAAAACTGCACGTCACGTCATACCTTCCAGACAGACGCAGTTCCGACGGGACGGCGGAACCGTATACGTACCTTTCAGCCACAACAACCGACCGACTGGACACGCCCGCGTCTCCAGCCAGCCAACCACCAGGGCCACACAGCCCGCAAGTTTCAGCGTCAACACTTCTTAACGTACGTTGCAAACTTTTCAAAACATTGCCACACACACACACACACACACACACACACACACCACGAAAAGCGTCAACCTCTCTCACACTGGATACACTCAACACTTTTTGTCGGCGGAGCTTGAGGGCCAACGGTTGACACACCCCCACCGGCCACACAGGTTTCCCTTTGAAAATTGCAGTGACGGAGGAGACGCGGCATTACGAGAGGGTTGTTTCCGAGAGCGCGAGCTGGACGGAGCTGCGGCGCCGCCGCCGCCGCCGCCGCCGCCGCCGAGGGGTAATGAACGCACGCGATGCCGCATGACAGCCCATCACCCAAAGTTTCACCCACAACTGCACAGGTCGCACCCCCTTTTCGCGCCATACTAGTGTCGATCGTCAATTACAGCTGACGGTGTTCGCATTTGCCACTTGACGAGAGGGGGGGGGGGGGGGGGGGGAAAAGAAAACAAACATCTGACACGCCATGTGTTTCTCTCTCTCTCTGTTACATCTAGGTCATTCGGCAGCCACTGTAAAAAAAAAAAAAAAAAAAAAAAAAAAAAAAAAAAAAATATTTTTACGACATGGTTGGGTAAGTGATTTAAAGACAACAATTGTGGGTCACACACCATAGACCATTTCGATAGTGTTCTTGTTCTTCTCTTTTTCCTTTTTTTATCGCTCAATTGAAATCAAACCTGGGGATGATGCAATGCTGCGATATGGCACAACCGTCGTCCATTGTACACAACTCGGGAACAAAAAGAAACCAATTCAGGGAACGTTCGTTCCTTCACAACGTTTCTTTCAACGCACTTGGTCTTTACCATCCTGTATATTCAACACACATTTCCTTTCATCAAACTAGGGCATTTCCATAACAGTATTTGCAATACTGCTTCTTCGACGTCATTTCACCATCTTAACTAGAGACAAACAAACAAGAAAATAGCAAAACAGCCTTGAGAACCCCGTCCACCAAATTTCAGTTAGCACGGCATCCAAGATTCTTTTCCGGGGAGTGCAGTGCAGCTGACGCTGCTCAGACCATATACCGTCGCCAGTCTCACTCAACTCTTGCGCATTCCATTCTACGCTACGTGACTATGCAAAAATGAATGAATCAAACCCGCCCAGAGAGCGTCTTGTGCGAGGGGACACACGATATAGAGAACAACAAAACACACAGGGGACACCACCACAGTTGGAGAGAACGTTTCCACCACGGCAGCCGCGCCGTTACGCGCTTTTTTTTTTTCCTCCCCCCCACTGCACACCTCCGACACCACGGGAACGTTCACCGTCCCGTTGCCCTACACTGGCGTTTCTTTTCAACCCCCCACCCTATTCCTCGCTCCCCGGACATTCGACCGATCACAAAGTGCAACCTCTCGTTACCGTCGGGTGCCCCTCTTCATCCCCGGGGCGCCAACAACAAAACAAAAACACCACCGACGCCGTCGTCTCGCGTCACCTCACTCAACTGAGCGGAAAATACACGTACATCCAGAATGACGACACCGCCTCCAGACGTCAGACGTCAGGTCGAAAGAGGGCACCGTACGTCGTGGCGCGTGGTCTCCTAACTCACCTCGCGCGTACAAATACAATGCAATGCGTGTCTCCTCACGTTCACACACACCTCCACGCTCCACTTTTACGTCGCCCAACCAACCAACTACTAACTTAACCCACCCGCTCGGCGTAGAAGCAGCTGTAGGCGGCAACGTGTTTCTCACCCTCGCCACCAACGGTGTGACATCCGACAATCGCGGTTTGCTTTCCGTTCCACACCTCCGGCCATACCATACAAAGGGGACAAAAAAAAAAAAAAAAATATATATATCAAACAAGCCAACTCCAGCGATCCGCCCCCCTAACACCAACACGTCTCGAAACACCCACGCCCACGACCCGGCTGTGGCCTAAAGTGCGTATCCCAACGTCACACCAAAACCAAAGGCGCCGGCGCCGCACCACACCACACCACAAGCTACAGCTACAGCTGTGCCGCCCGTCCACCCGCTCACAACAACAACAACAACAACAACAACAATTCCGCCCTTCCCGCAAAGGCATTTTGGTGGCCCTGAAAAGGGCCGTTTTTTCTTTTCTTCGCCGCGCCGCGGACGAGCCTCCTATTTCCAAGAGCCACCTCCTTACTTGGAGCTCGTGTACTTGGTCACCGCCTTCGTGCCCT
Organism: Schistocerca gregaria; assembly: GCF_023897955.1. Classification (NCBI taxonomy): domain Eukaryota; kingdom Metazoa; phylum Arthropoda; class Insecta; order Orthoptera; family Acrididae; genus Schistocerca; species Schistocerca gregaria. The sequence goes on along the minus strand of NW_026062649.1, from coordinate 29,442 downwards.
CGCTCACCGCGTGCTTGGCCAGCTCGCCAGGCAGCAAGAGCCGCACAGCGGTCTGGATCTCGCGGGACGTGATGGTCGAGCGCTTGTTGTAGTGCGCCAGGCGAGAAGCCTCGGCCGCAATGCGCTCGAAAATGTCGTTCACGAAGCTGTTCATGATGCTCATCGCCTTCGAAGAGATGCCCGTGTCAGGGTGCACCTGCTTCAGCACCTTGTAGATGTAGATGGCATAGCTCTCCTTCCTCTTGCGCTTCTTCTTCTTGTCGCCCTTCGAAATGTTCTTCTGCGCCTTGCCAGCCTTCTTGGCGGCTTTCCCGCTAGTCTTGGGCGGCATCACGAACAAACAGGCAGGCAGGCAGGCAGGCAGGCAGGCAGGCAGGCACGCGCAGTCAGTCAGTCAGTCAGGCGCTCCGCTCCAGTCAGCGTCTCCCCACACAGTGGCACCCGCCGCACGCCGCCGCCGCACCTTTACCAGCTCGCCCTGCTGCGGCCGCCGACCAATGGGGCGCGCGCGCAACCGGCCGCCGCACCCGAGCCCATAAAGGACCCCCACCCCGCCGGCGCCGGCACGCACTCCGCTGCTCGACTCGCTGCGGCTCGCACCGTTTGGGGCGTTGTGCTTTTTCTTTCTCGCTTCTTTCCAAACTAGCCCATCGCCATGTCCGGACGCGGAAAGGGAGGCAAAGTCAAGGGCAAGTCAAAGTCCCGCTCAAGCAGGGCTGGGCTCCAGTTCCCGGTCGGCAGAATCCACCGCCTCCTGCGCAAGGGAAACTACGCCGAGCGCGTCGGCGCCGGGGCGCCCGTCTACCTCGCCGCCGTCATGGAGTACCTCGCGGCTGAGGTGCTCGAGCTGGCCGGAAACGCGGCCCGCGACAACAAGAAGACGCGCATCATCCCGCGCCACCTGCAGCTCGCCATACGCAACGACGAGGAGCTCAACAAGCTCTTGTCGGGCGTCACCATCGCACAGGGAGGTGTCCTGCCCAACATCCAGGCCGTCCTGCTGCCAAAGAAGACCGAGAAGAAGGCCTAAAAGAGAGACAGCGCAATCGGCAACCGCCGCGTGCTCCCTTGGCACGCAGCGCGCCATTTGCCGCCTCGGCTCAAAAAACAAAACACAATCGGCCCTTTTCAGGGCCACCACACAAACCTACGTCCAAAGCAGAATTCCAGTCGTTCGTCGCACCACTTTTCTCTCTCTCTCTCTCTCTCTCTCTCTCTCTCTCTCTCTCTCTGTGTACGGTTTTTTTTTCCTTCTTACACACACAGGCGCCGCCATCTTGTACACACGTACTTGGCCACCTCCTCCACTCAACTCCACGCACGCACAGTCTCGCGACCATTAACCAGCACACGTGGCGCACAACAACACACCTCAAAAATAACCCCTCGGCGCTCAGCCGCGCCGCAACACACAGCCCATCCACCGACAAGAAGCATACAAGCAAAGAGGGAGGGGAAGGAAGGAAGGAAGGAAGGAGCTCACACAACGCAAGGGCACGCTTCCTTCCCTCCCAACCGCACCGCACACCACGTCAAAAAAAACTCCAAACAAAACTAAAAGGCCAAGTAGACTAAAAAGGAAAAGAAAAACCAGCAACACAGACTCTTTCGCACTTTTCAACTTCCGAACACTGTGGTGGCCCTGAAAAGGGCCGTTTTTCAATCTATCTCTCTTTCCTTCCTTCGGTCTCACACCGCCTAACCGCCGAAACCGTACAGGGTGCGCCCCTGCCTCTTCAGGGCGTACACCACGTCCATGGCCGTCACAGTCTTGCGCTTGGCGTGCTCAGTGTACGTCACCGCGTCGCGGATCACGTTCTCCAGGAACACCTTCAGCACTCCGCGCGTCTCCTCGTAGATCAGACCAGAGATGCGCTTCACGCCGCCCCTGCGCGCCAGGCGGCGGATCGCGGGCTTCGTGATGCCCTGGATGTTGTCGCGCAACACCTTGCGGTGCCGCTTGGCGCCACCCTTGCCGAGCCCCTTTCCTCCCTTGCCGCGGCCTGTCATTCTTCTTCTTCAAGCGTCTCAACCACAATAATATAAAAAACAGAAAGCAAGGCAAGCTCCTCACCCGGCGCTAGCGAGTCGGCTACGGTTGTGGCGCCCAGCGCGCGCGCCGCCCCCCTATATAGACTCTGGGGCCCCGCGGCCCGCCCTCCCCTCCCCCCACCACCGCGCACCGAGGGCATATAAGCGCAGCACCCGGGGCGCGCGGGCCCGTTGTCAAGGCAGCACCGGACGCCGTCGCGCACGCATATCCTCCACGCCGCATCCGCATCCGCAGTAGCCATGGCCCGGACAAAGCAAACGGCCCGCAAGTCCACCGGCGGAAAGGCGCCGCGCAAACAGCTCGCCACCAAGGCGGCGAGGAAGAGCGCGCCCGCCACCGGCGGCGTCAAGAAGCCCCACCGCTACAGGCCGGGCACCGTCGCCCTGCGAGAAATCAGGCGCTACCAGAAGAGCACAGAGCTGCTCATCCGCAAGCTGCCATTCCAGCGCCTAGTGCGCGAGATCGCCCAGGACTTCAAGACCGACCTGCGCTTCCAGAGCTCCGCAGTCATGGCCCTGCAGGAGGCCAGCGAGGCCTACCTCGTCGGCCTCTTCGAAGACACCAACCTGTGCGCAATCCACGCCAAGCGAGTCACCATCATGCCCAAGGACATCCAGCTCGCGCGCCGCATCCGCGGCGAGCGCGCCTAAACCCGCACACCGCCAAACAAACAAAACGGCCCTTTTCAGGGCCACTAACGTCTCTCCGTCGCGAGCAAAACTTTGTCGGTCGCAACGACTAGTTCCCCACTCACTCTCCAGTCCAGTCGTCCCACCCCCGGCCCGGCCCGGCGCCGCCGTTTCCAAAAAAAAGAAAAAAGCACCGCACCGGCCGAACCAAGTCGCAAGCGTCAATAGCGCCACCCACACAGGCCACGGCACAAAACGTGACGCCCGGAAAGCAAAGCAAAGCAAAAAAGACTATTCCAAAACCACCACCAAGACAAACAAACAAACAAACGCGGCGCAAAATAAATAGGTAAAAAATAATAAAAGTAAAATACACTTTGTGTAACACCAACCGCGGCGCCGCCGCCCACGCCCGCCAACGACCCCACAATCCAACCACCATCCACACATGAAACAAACAAACGCCAGCAAGCAAGACAGACAGACAGACAACAAGGCAACCGACCGACCACGACACGACACGACAATCAACACCTTCCCGACGTGCTTTGATGGCCCTGAGAAGGGCCGTTTTTGTTTTTGTCCGGGACCGCGCGACAGCCTCTGGTTGCGCGCCGGCCTCCAGGCGACGGTGTCAACCGCCAACCCTTCCCTGCCCTTTTTACTTCTTCTTCTTGGGCGAAGCCTTCGCCTTAGACGGCGTCGCCGTCGCCTTCTTCGGGCGCGGCGCCTTCGGCTTCTTCGTCGGAACCTTGGCGGCCTTCTTCGCCTTCGACGGCGACTTGGCCTTGGCCGGCTTGGCCGCAGCCGCCTTCTTCGCACCCGCGGGAGCGGCCGACGCCGCAGACGCCTTCTTGGCGGCGCCCGCCTTCCGACCGGTCGCCGCCTTCACGCCGCCAGCCTTCTTTGCGCCGGCCGCACGGGCCCCCTTCTTCTCCTTGCTGGCCGGAGCGGCGCGCTTCTTCTTCGCACCACCGCCGCCACCACGAGCCTTGCCGCCCTCGGCCGCCCCGCCGCCGGCGCCGGCAAGCTTGAAAGAGCCCGACGCGCCCTTCCCCTTCGTCTGCACCAGCTCGCCAGCCACGACGGCCGACTTGAGGTACTTCTTGATAAAGGGCGCCAGCTTCTCCGCGTCCAGCTTGTAGTGCGCGGCAATGTACTTCTTGATCGCCTGCAGCGACGACCCGCCGCGCTCCTTCAGACTCTTGATGGCGGCCGTCACCATCTCAGAGGTGCGCGGGTGCGCAGGCTTGGCGCGCGGCTTCTTCGCAGACGACGCAGACTTGGCCTTCTTCGTAGTGCCGGTGGCGGCGGGTGCCGCGGCAGTCTCGTTCGTAGCCGCCTGGTCTGCCATCTTTTGCCTGTTCTCTTTTCTTTTTTCCCCTTGCTTTCGCTTCCTTCTCTCCTTCGACGACGCACAACAGCGAGGGGCGCGCAGCAGAGAATAGCCGCGCACGCGCCTGGCCCAGCCAGTGTCGCGGGCGGGCGCGGACGGCCGAGAGAGCGGCCGCCACTCGGCGCGCCGCCGCGCCGCCGCGCCGCGCCTCCCGCGCTTGCTACCGCCCAACGTCCGACAGCCTGCGCGGAGCAGCCCCCAACCTGCGCCGCAACCACCCGCGCCATTCAAACCACCGAGGATGGGGCTACACACACCGACACCACGGTCGCCAACCAGTCGCCGCGGCGGCGCCGCAAACCACGGCCAAACTGCAGCCACCGCGCGCCACAGCCTGGGTCGGCCCGCCGAGAATCGCCGCCCCCGCCCAAATGCCGCCCCCACAGCCCCAGCCGACGACCCGCCACAATGGCCAAACCTTCGTCAAAACTCCCACACCGTCGCCGCGGCAGCCCGGCCACCGCGGCCGGCGCCACAGCCACACGAGCCGAGTCGTGCGGCGATGACGGCCGTGCACAAACGCACCTCCGCCGCCCCATCGCCTTCCGCCGTTTTCCCGATCGGCCCGCAGCCGTCGGGCCACGGCCGCGGGCCGTCCTCCTCCTCTCGCCTCGCCCGCCAACACCCACAGCCCTTCCAACACATTTTTTTTTTCTTTTTTCTTTTTTTTTTTCTACTTTTTTACGATCGCCGCCTGCGCAACATGGCACCGGCCGACGGAGCGCCAACCCCCCCGCCACAGGCGAAAACAAGACAACGATAAACAAACAAACAAAATAAATTACCAGCCAGCCCCAACTACAGACACACCGAATCTGCCCTCACAGCCGACCTTACACGCCTCAACGTCAAAACAAAGGTGGTTTCTTTCTTTCAACGGTTACCTTACCTTAGGTTACGTCAGGTTAGGCTAAGAAGGCGTCAGGGTTAGGTTAAGCGTTGACGTGACGTCACGTCTTAACGTAGGCGTTAAGCTAAGGTTGCGGTCACGTACGTTAGGTTAAGGCGACTTGGGGGTTGGCCTAAGGGCTTACGTTAGGTTACGTTAGTTTAGGTGGCTGCGTTAACGGCTTAAAGAAGTTTAGGAGGTTAAGGCGTCGAGGCGGCCGCACCCCCTTAGCTGCTGCGGCTCGGCCACGCCACGCCACGCCACGCCACGCTTTGGGGTTTCATAAGGTCGCGCGGCGGGTCGTCGGCACGCCGCAAAGGACAAAACTGCAAGACGACGTCGAAAAACAAACAACAGGTAAAAAATAAATAAGTAAAAATAAACGACGCCGACAGGCGGGGATCAGCAGAACGAGCAGATTCCGGAGAGCGAACGAGACACACACGCACGCACGCACACACACACACACACACACAAACCCCCCCGAGCCGAGAGAGCACAGCACCACCACGTGTCGGCCTCCGCTCACCCGACTCGGCTGGGCTGGGCTGGGCTGGCGGCCGGGCCGGATGCACGTGCACGTACACGTACGGCTACAGCCACTACCCGTACACAGCCGCTCTTCACGCAACACCAGCCAAATGGCGCGCCCGCGGCTCGTCGCGGTCGCAACGCCACGCCGGCACACTTTCGGCACCACCGTCTTCGCGCGCACCGCAAACAAAAACGCAGCCGACACACACAGAAAAAAAAAAAAAACAACACAGAGCGCGAGAGACGGGCGGCGGCGCACCTTTCGCCAGCCGGCAGGCAATCGACTCGCCCAGTACGACAAACGTGCACGCCACCCCACCCACCAACCAACCAGTCGTCGTCGTCGTCGTCGTCCCGAAATCAAACAAACTCTCAAAAGGCACAGCCCCTGCTGCCAACGGACGCAGGCGCCACGCAGCTCCCTTCCCGCCACACTCGATTCGCAGCGCAACTCACCCGGCACACCGTCAAACGACGGGCTGGGCTCGCCGCATCGCCGCAACCTACACACCTTCCCCGCCACGACGCACAGCCCCACCAGACGCCCGTGCCGCAACGACACTACCGCACTACTCCTCTCGCCCTTGCCATACACGACACAACACGCCAAAAAATGAAAATCCAAATACAAACAAAAACACCGCCCCCACGACCCAAACACATGCACGGCGCGCCAACACACGCGAGGCAAGGCACGCAGCAAACGGCGTCCCCTCCGCGTCGCGCCATCAACCTACACACACAAGGCAACACCAACAACAAACAGCCAGCCAGCCAGCCAGCCAGCCAGCCCCACTCTCACGCCGCAAAAACAGAAAACACACCGAAACCGCCAAACGCCGCACATTCGCGCTTCGCACTCACCACACACCTCTCGGCATCCGTTTCGCACACAACGACGCGACGCACAATACATCATCACGGGCTACGCACGCACACCGCGACCCACTTTTTTACGACGCCCTCGCCAGAGCACACGTGCCCACGCCCACACACAGTCGACACAACGACGCAGCGCGCAGCAGACGCGGCCGCAACACATACCTCCCCGACGACGCGCCAACACCGCCAGCCACTGCTCACTCGCCCAAGCAACCCGTGCACACAACTGCCACACGCGTCCACCACGCCGCCGCCAACCACCCGCCCGCCAGGGGGCGCTCACGTCCGCGACAACAGCGCGGCACCGCCGGACCGGGCCGAACCGAGCCGAGCCGCCGCCTCCTCTCCACTCGGCACGCCACGTCCTGCTTGCAAAACACATGGCTCGTCCCTCTGTACACACAACGCGCCTGCCTGCGGTCGCCGCCGGCATCTATCTACCTGCGCATCGGAGCCAGGCCGGCAAGCCCACACTTAAATAATGCACTTCACCAGCCAAACAAACCCACTCTTCCTTTCTTTGCACAGCGCATGCAACAGCAGCCCCAGGAGCCGGGCCCGCCGCCAGCGTCTCCTCCTCCTCTGGGCACAGCCAGCCAGCCGTTCCCACCGCCCCGCCCCTGCTCTGCAGAACAAGAAAAAACGAAAAAGTACCAACACACGCACCCAAAGCGTAAGCCAGACAAGACCAGCCTCTCCAAGGCCACACACACGCAAAAAAACAAAAAAAAACAAAAACACTACAACAAAATAAAATAAAATGAAAAAGAAAAAGCAAGCTGTCGCCTCGCCCCCGCCCGTCCCCCCACCCCACCACATTCGCCCCCTCCGCTTGTTTTCCTTTCTACAATTTCCCTCTTTTCCATCCAATATCCCGCCGCGGTTTACGGGCACCGGCCGATTTTGCGCCCGCCCACATGTGTGCCTACTCCCCACCACCATTCCCTCCGCAGCCCGCAGCCCGCAGCCCGCAGCCCGCAGCCCGCTTTTCCCCCCTCCCTGCCCACACCACACCACACCACACCACACCACACCACACCACACCACACCACACCACACCACACCGACGGTGCTGACGTCGACACGCACCCAAGACAGGGGCCACGACCGTCTTTTTTCCTGGGCCCATCCCCGCACCGCACCTCCTTCCAATCATCAACGCTGTGGCGCCTGTGTCCGCGCGAGACGCGTGCGCGCCGCCTCTCTCAACATCCGTCCGCCGGCCGGCCCGTTTTTCGGCCCCCAGGCCATCCGTCAACCACCACTGCCCCTGCCCGCCCCGCACCACACCACACACCGCTGCTTGCCCCGGCCGTTGCCACCAAAGGCGCCAACCGCAGCCCGCGCGCGCCAGAAAGAGATGGCAAAACTACAGGGACCCAGCCGACCGACGAAAATCAGAGCAATTGGCCGGGAGGATCAAAAAGAGAGCTCCGAAAACCACCGTAGCGAGGCGTGGGAGGAAACGTTACGAGAAGCAGGAAGGGACCAGGAAAAATTCTGGAAATTTCTTAAAACTCGTAAACTAGACACGAAACATCTACATCTACATGGGGAAGGAACGACCCCACAGACCGAGCTGAAGCACTGGCGGATTCACTAGAAAGGCAATTCCAAGCACCAGAAGCGGTAGATGACGAAACTGATGACCACCAGGAAATGGTACTCAGAAGGGTAAAACCGCATCCTAAGTGCCCCGATCAGAACATCTTTCACAATCCAATAAACGCAGAAACCCCGTATCTTATCACATCACAAACATACACACATCCTAAGAAGGCATCAGGCCCAGATTCCATCAAACCGCAACTACTACATCACCTACCTCCAGCAACTATCAATTATCTATCTAACATCAATATATAATGCTTGCTTCAGACTAAACTACTTGGAAACAGGCCCGAGTCATCACATTACCAAAGCCAAACAAGGACTTATTATTTCCGCAAAACTATAGGCCAACTTCCTTGGAAAGGTTCTCGGAAAGCTCATTCAAACTGAACTGAAGAAATTCAATTCTTAAAGGATAACAACATAATCATCCCACAACAATTCCGATTCCGCGAAGAACACAGCACCACCCACCAGGTGACCAGACTAGTCGAGCACATATGTCAGGCCAGAAACATTAGACACAGTACTGGAGCAGTCCTGCTTGACATTGGAAAAGCATTCGGATAACGCCTTATCTACAAGCTCCACCAGTACAACTGCCCCATCCACATTATTGCTTCTTTTCTCCGCAACAGAGCATTCTATGTCCATGTACCAGGAGCGGCAAGTAACACTAGATCCATAGAGGCTGGAGTCCCGCAAGGCTCAGTGCTGGGGCCCATTCTCTACTCAATATACACAAACAAACAGCTGGGAGGACACTTGTCACTATTTGCAGACGACACTGCAGTCTACCGCAGCAGTTCTAACCTGCAATATAGAGTCACAAAAATAGAGCAACACCTACAATCCATCCAGAAATGGGCTAACCAAAAAAACAATAAACGCGGAGAAAACCCAAGCAATACAATACGATTCACATTCAAAAAGAATACCTCCTAACCTGCATATACGCCTCAGAAATAACAATCTTCCATGGTCAGGCACAATAAAGTATCTAGGCATCAAGCTGGACAAGAGGTTGACATTTAGAGACCATGTTACACACGTTTGTAACAAGGCTGCAGCAGCAATATTCAGACTGTACCCAATCATCAAAGGAAACAGAATAAATATGCGCGCCAAAAAGAAAATCTTCAAAACCGTCATAGGAACCAGCCATCACTTACGGCTCTGAAAAATCTCGTCAATGGCCGCAGACACCAAACATAACAAGAGTAAAAAAGGGTGCAGAACAAATACTTCAGAATTACTGCTGATGCCGGCCGGTACCAGACAAACCGAGACATATACACAAACCATAACATACTCAATCAAAATCCCGGAAATCATCCAAAGAAAAATCCATAAAGTTTTTTTTTTTTTTTTTTTTTGTTTTTTTTCCACCAAACCACGGATTCGAACCACCCACTCATCAGAAATCTGGGACCAAAATCCACCCGACCCAAGAACGACATTTCCCATCACGACAAAACACCACAAACTACAACATACCATGATAAACAAAAATAAAATACAAACACCATAACACTCACTCAAACAAACAAACATCTACACACACCCAAGAGACCCTATCATCCCATCATTTTGTTACCCAACATAATCAGACAGAAGGCAGGGATCAAGGACAGATCCGGTCCTTCGAGTACAGGGGGTAAAAAATACCCATCAGACCAGCTCTCTCTCTCTCTCTCCTCCTCGCTTCTCCGTGCCGACGCTGCCCCGCACACGCGTTCGCGTTCGCGTTCGCGCTCGCGTTCGGCCGACACCACACGACAGGTCTTTGGGGCCCCGCCACTGCGCACACGCACGCCTCCTCCTCTTCCTTAGTTCTTTTTCGCTTTTCTTTTCTCCCCCGCCCCCCGCTCTCACCGCCACATCATCCCGCAACCCTTGGGGCATGTTTCCCAACATCAACGCGCCCCAATTCCACTCTCTGCCCGTGCCGCACTCTCCACTTTGCTTCTCCCCGTCCCCTACACACACGACTACCGAAACCCCGGTTGACACACCTTCTCGTAGGACAGGGGTGCGTGCGTGCGTGCGTGCGTTGTCTTGACGGTGACAGCAACAGCAACGGATCCGTCCATCCCATTCCCCCCCACTCGGTAAAGAACCATGTTCAACCCACACTACACAACAAGGGGGGCACACACGAACGCGAAAGAAAGGGCAGGGCAGGGGCAACTATCTCGTACACATTCTTCCTCAGAACCCACATATCGCATCAACGAACGGCAGGCCAATTGCGGACTCAGCCGTGTCAGGCAAATCCAACCCAACCAACACCTCCCACGGAAACCCTGACACTGATCCAGCAGTACGTCCACATACATCGCCACACCAAATACGGGTGACGAGTGAGCAACAAATGGAACAATACACAACAAGGGCTGACCTAATAAAAACTGCACGTCACGTCATACCTTCCAGACAGACGCAGTTCCGACGGGACGGCGGAACCGTATACGTACCTTTCAGCCACAACAACCGACCGACTGGACACGCCCGCGTCTCCAGCCAGCCAACCACCAGGGCCACACAGCCCGCAAGTTTCAGCGTCAACACTTCTTAACGTACGTTGCAAACTTTTCAAAACATTGCCACACACACACACACACACACACACACACACACCACGAAAAGCGTCAACCTCTCTCACACTGGATACACTCAACACTTTTTGTCGGCGGAGCTTGAGGGCCAACGGTTGACACACCCCCACCGGCCACACAGGTTTCCCTTTGAAAATTGCAGTGACGGAGGAGACGCGGCATTACGAGAGGGTTGTTTCCGAGAGCGCGAGCTGGACGGAGCTGCGGCGCCGCCGCCGCCGCCGCCGCCGCCGCCGAGGGGTAATGAACGCACGCGATGCCGCATGACAGCCCATCACCCAAAGTTTCACCCACAACTGCACAGGTCGCACCCCCTTTTCGCGCCATACTAGTGTCGATCGTCAATTACAGCTGACGGTGTTCGCATTTGCCACTTGACGAGAGGGGGGGGGGGGGGGGGAAAAGAAAACAAACATCTGACACGCCATGTGTTTCTCTCTCTCTCTGTTACATCTAGGTCATTCGGCAGCCACTGTAAAAAAAAAAAAAAAAAAAAAAAAAAAAAAAAAAAAATATTTTTACGACATGGTTGGGTAAGTGATTTAAAGACAACAATTGTGGGTCACACACCATAGACCATTTCGATAGTGTTCTTGTTCTTCTCTTTTTCCTTTTTTTATCGCTCAATTGAAATCAAACCTGGGGATGATGCAATGCTGCGATATGGCACAACCGTCGTCCATTGTACACAACTCGGGAACAAAAAGAAACCAATTCAGGGAACGTTCGTTCCTTCACAACGTTTCTTTCAACGCACTTGGTCTTTACCATCCTGTATATTCAACACACATTTCCTTTCATCAAACTAGGGCATTTCCATAACAGTATTTGCAATACTGCTTCTTCGACGTCATTTCACCATCTTAACTAGAGACAAACAAACAAGCAAGAAAATAGCAAAACAGCCTTGAGAACCCCGTCCACCAAATTTCAGTTAGCACGGCATCCAAGATTCTTTTCCGGGGAGTGCAGTGCAGCTGACGCTGCTCAGACCATATACCGTCGCCAGTCTCACTCAACTCTTGCGCATTCCATTCTACGCTACGTGACTATGCAAAAATGAATGAATCAAACCCGCCCAGAGAGCGTCTTGTGCGAGGGGACACACGATATAGAGAACAACAAAACACACAGGGGACACCACCACAGTTGGAGAGAACGTTTCCACCACGGCAGCCGCGCCGTTACGCGCTTTTTTTTTTTCCTCCCCCCCACTGCACACCTCCGACACCACGGGAACGTTCACCGTCCCGTTGCCCTACACTGGCGTTTCTTTTCAACCCCCCACCCTATTCCTCGCTCCCCGGACATTCGACCGATCACAAAGTGCAACCTCTCGTTACCGTCGGGTGCCCCTCTTCATCCCCGGGGCGCCAACAACAAAACAAAAACACCACCGACGCCGTCGTCTCGCGTCACCTCACTCAACTGAGCGGAAAATACACGTACATCCAGAATGACGACACCGCCTCCAGACGTCAGACGTCAGGTCGAAAGAGGGCACCGTACGTCGTGGCGCGTGGTCTCCTAACTCACCTCGCGCGTACAAATACAATGCAATGCGTGTCTCCTCACGTTCACACACACCTCCACGCTCCACTTTTACGTCGCCCAACCAACCAACTACTAACTTAACCCACCCGCTCGGCGTAGAAGCAGCTGTAGGCGGCAACGTGTTTCTCACCCTCGCCACCAACGGTGTGACATCCGACAATCGCGGTTTGCTTTCCGTTCCACACCTCCGGCCATACCATACAAAGGGGACAAAAAAAAAAAAAAAAATATATATATCAAACAAGCCAACTCCAGCGATCCGCCCCCCTAACACCAACACGTCTCGAAACACCCACGCCCACGACCCGGCTGTGGCCTAAAGTGCGTATCCCAACGTCACACCAAAACCAAAGGCGCCGGCGCCGCACCACACCACACCACAAGCTACAGCTACAGCTGTGCCGCCCGTCCACCCGCTCACAACAACAACAACAACAACAACAACAATTCCGCCCTTCCCGCAAAGGCATTTTGGTGGCCCTGAAAAGGGCCGTTTTTTCTTTTCTTCGCCGCGCCGCGGACGAGCCTCCTATTTCCAAGAGCCACCTCCTTACTTGGAGCTCGTGTACTTGGTCACCGCCTTCGTGCCCTCGCTCACCGCGTGCTTGGCCAGCTCGCCAGGCAGCAAGAGCCGCACAGCGGTCTGGATCTCGCGGGACGTGATGGTCGAGCGCTTGTTGTAGTGCGCCAGGCGAGAAGCCTCGGCCGCAATGCGCTCGAAAATGTCGTTCACGAAGCTGTTCATGATGCTCATCGCCTTCGAAGAGATGCCCGTGTCAGGGTGCACCTGCTTCAGCACCTTGTAGATGTAGATGGCATAGCTCTCCTTCCTCTTGCGCTTCTTCTTCTTGTCGCCCTTCGAAATGTTCTTCTGCGCCTTGCCAGCCTTCTTGGCGGCTTTCCCGCTAGTCTTGGGCGGCATCACGAACAAACAGGCAGGCAGGCAGGCAGGCAGGCAGGCAGGCAGGCACGCGCAGTCAGTCAGTCAGTCAGGCGCTCCGCTCCAGTCAGCGTCTCCCCACACAGTGGCACCCGCCGCACGCCGCCGCCGCACCTTTACCAGCTCGCCCTGCTGCGGCCGCCGACCAATGGGGCGCGCGCGCAACCGGCCGCCGCACCCGAGCCCATAAAGGACCCCCACCCCGCCGGCGCCGGCACGCACTCCGCTGCTCGACTCGCTGCGGCTCGCACCGTTTGGGGCGTTGTGCTTTTTCTTTCTCGCTTCTTTCCAAACTAGCCCATCGCCATGTCCGGACGCGGAAAGGGAGGCAAAGTCAAGGGCAAGTCAAAGTCCCGCTCAAGCAGGGCTGGGCTCCAGTTCCCGGTCGGCAGAATCCACCGCCTCCTGCGCAAGGGAAACTACGCCGAGCGCGTCGGCGCCGGGGCGCCCGTCTACCTCGCCGCCGTCATGGAGTACCTCGCGGCTGAGGTGCTCGAGCTGGCCGGAAACGCGGCCCGCGACAACAAGAAGACGCGCATCATCCCGCGCCACCTGCAGCTCGCCATACGCAACGACGAGGAGCTCAACAAGCTCTTGTCGGGCGTCACCATCGCACAGGGAGGTGTCCTGCCCAACATCCAGGCCGTCCTGCTGCCAAAGAAGACCGAGAAGAAGGCCTAAAAGAGAGACAGCGCAATCGGCAACCGCCGCGTGCTCCCTTGGCACGCAGCGCGCCATTTGCCGCCTCGGCTCAAAAAACAAAACACAATCGGCCCTTTTCAGGGCCACCACACAAACCTACGTCCAAAGCAGAATTCCAGTCGTTCGTCGCACCACTTTTCTCTCTCTCTCTCTCTCTCTCTCTCTCTCTCTCTCTCTCTCTGTGTACGGTTTTTTTTTCCTTCTTACACACACAGGCGCCGCCATCTTGTACACACGTACTTGGCCACCTCCTCCACTCAACTCCACGCACGCACAGTCTCGCGACCATTAACCAGCACACGTGGCGCACAACAACACACCTCAAAAATAACCCCTCGGCGCTCAGCCGCGCCGCAACACACAGCCCATCCACCGACAAGAAGCATACAAGCAAAGAGGGAGGGGAAGGAAGGAAGGAAGGAAGGAGCTCACACAACGCAAGGGCACGCTTCCTTCCCTCCCAACCGCACCGCACACCACGTCAAAAAAAACTCCAAACAAAACTAAAAGGCCAAGTAGACTAAAAAGGAAAAGAAAAACCAGCAACACAGACTCTTTCGCACTTTTCAACTTCCGAACACTGTGGTGGCCCTGAAAAGGGCCGTTTTTCAATCTATCTCTCTTTCCTTCCTTCGGTCTCACACCGCCTAACCGCCGAAACCGTACAGGGTGCGCCCCTGCCTCTTCAGGGCGTACACCACGTCCATGGCCGTCACAGTCTTGCGCTTGGCGTGCTCAGTGTACGTCACCGCGTCGCGGATCACGTTCTCCAGGAACACCTTCAGCACTCCGCGCGTCTCCTCGTAGATCAGACCAGAGATGCGCTTCACGCCGCCCCTGCGCGCCAGGCGGCGGATCGCGGGCTTCGTGATGCCCTGGATGTTGTCGCGCAACACCTTGCGGTGCCGCTTGGCGCCACCCTTGCCGAGCCCCTTTCCTCCCTTGCCGCGGCCTGTCATTCTTCTTCTTCAAGCGTCTCAACCACAATAATATAAAAAACAGAAAGCAAGGCAAGCTCCTCACCCGGCGCTAGCGAGTCGGCTACGGTTGTGGCGCCCAGCGCGCGCGCCGCCCCCCTATATAGACTCTGGGGCCCCGCGGCCCGCCCTCCCCTCCCCCCACCACCGCGCACCGAGGGCATATAAGCGCAGCACCCGGGGCGCGCGGGCCCGTTGTCAAGGCAGCACCGGACGCCGTCGCGCACGCATATCCTCCACGCCGCATCCGCATCCGCAGTAGCCATGGCCCGGACAAAGCAAACGGCCCGCAAGTCCACCGGCGGAAAGGCGCCGCGCAAACAGCTCGCCACCAAGGCGGCGAGGAAGAGCGCGCCCGCCACCGGCGGCGTCAAGAAGCCCCACCGCTACAGGCCGGGCACCGTCGCCCTGCGAGAAATCAGGCGCTACCAGAAGAGCACAGAGCTGCTCATCCGCAAGCTGCCATTCCAGCGCCTAGTGCGCGAGATCGCCCAGGACTTCAAGACCGACCTGCGCTTCCAGAGCTCCGCAGTCATGGCCCTGCAGGAGGCCAGCGAGGCCTACCTCGTCGGCCTCTTCGAAGACACCAACCTGTGCGCAATCCACGCCAAGCGAGTCACCATCATGCCCAAGGACATCCAGCTCGCGCGCCGCATCCGCGGCGAGCGCGCCTAAACCCGCACACCGCCAAACAAACAAAACGGCCCTTTTCAGGGCCACTAACGTCTCTCCGTCGCGAGCAAAACTTTGTCGGTCGCAACGACTAGTTCCCCACTCACTCTCCAGTCCAGTCGTCCCACCCCCGGCCCGGCCCGGCGCCGCCGTTTCCAAAAAAAAGAAAAAAGCACCGCACCGGCCGAACCAAGTCGCAAGCGTCAATAGCGCCACCCACACAGGCCACGGCACAAAACGTGACGCCCGGAAAGCAAAGCAAAGCAAAAAAGACTATTCCAAAACCACCACCAAGACAAACAAACAAACAAACGCGGCGCAAAATAAATAGGTAAAAAATAATAAAAGTAAAATACACTTTGTGTAACACCAACCGCGGCGCCGCCGCCCACGCCCGCCAACGACCCCACAATCCAACCACCATCCACACATGAAACAAACAAACGCCAGCAAGCAAGACAGACAGACAGACAACAAGGCAACCGACCGACCACGACACGACACGACAATCAACACCTTCCCGACGTGCTTTGATGGCCCTGAGAAGGGCCGTTTTTGTTTTTGTCCGGGACCGCGCGACAGCCTCTGGTTGCGCGCCGGCCTCCAGGCGACGGTGTCAACCGCCAACCCTTCCCTGCCCTTTTTACTTCTTCTTCTTGGGCGAAGCCTTCGCCTTAGACGGCGTCGCCGTCGCCTTCTTCGGGCGCGGCGCCTTCGGCTTCTTCGTCGGAACCTTGGCGGCCTTCTTCGCCTTCGACGGCGACTTGGCCTTGGCCGGCTTGGCCGCAGCCGCCTTCTTCGCACCCGCGGGAGCGGCCGACGCCGCAGACGCCTTCTTGGCGGCGCCCGCCTTCCGACCGGTCGCCGCCTTCACGCCGCCAGCCTTCTTTGCGCCGGCCGCACGGGCCCCCTTCTTCTCCTTGCTGGCCGGAGCGGCGCGCTTCTTCTTCGCACCACCGCCGCCACCACGAGCCTTGCCGCCCTCGGCCGCCCCGCCGCCGGCGCCGGCAAGCTTGAAAGAGCCCGACGCGCCCTTCCCCTTCGTCTGCACCAGCTCGCCAGCCACGACGGCCGACTTGAGGTACTTCTTGATAAAGGGCGCCAGCTTCTCCGCGTCCAGCTTGTAGTGCGCGGCAATGTACTTCTTGATCGCCTGCAGCGACGACCCGCCGCGCTCCTTCAGACTCTTGATGGCGGCCGTCACCATCTCAGAGGTGCGCGGGTGCGCAGGCTTGGCGCGCGGCTTCTTCGCAGACGACGCAGACTTGGCCTTCTTCGTAGTGCCGGTGGCGGCGGGTGCCGCGGCAGTCTCGTTCGTAGCCGCCTGGTCTGCCATCTTTTGCCTGTTCTCTTTTCTTTTTTCCCCTTGCTTTCGCTTCCTTCTCTCCTTCGACGACGCACAACAGCGAGGGGCGCGCAGCAGAGAATAGCCGCGCACGCTGCTGCTGTTCGACCTTACGGGTCTGCCCTGACCCGTGCAGGAGCAGGCTAAGCAGTCAACTGCTATTCCTGCGGGAGCCTTTCGTTTCGGAGGGACTAACTCTCTTCTTGGATTGGCCTCTGGTTGGTTTCTTCGTGGATGGGGATGTCCTGTGTCTATTGCGGAAGTTTTCACTCCCGCAACAGGTCAGGCCAGCGTGTTGTTGGCCTGTGGTGTGCAGGATGGCCCAGATCCCTGATGAGCCGGTTGTCGGACCGTTCGGCCCGCTCGTAGAAGGCCCGCGCCGATTGCTTGAAGCGGTCGCGGAGGAGGGGTATTCCGGTCTGCTCGTGTAGCCGAGCGGTCGAGTATAGCCTCGGCAGGCGCAGAGCGAGCTTGAGCGCCCTGTTCTGCACCCTCTGCAGCTTGCTGATGTGTGTCTCGGCCGCGTTGCCCCACACCACAGCCGCGTATTCCAGCACTGGACGTACCAGCGCCAGGTACAGCGTGATGCCGTGGTGAGGAGGCAGCGCAGACGAGGGATTGAGCAGAGGGTACAGGACGCGTAGGCGCCCTATTGCTCTGCCCCTGACGTCCTCGATGTGCGGCTTCCATGTCAGCTTGTGGTCCAATGTGACACCCAGGTAGCGGCCGGTCTTGCTCCATGGGACGGGGCTGCCCATGACGGTGACTGGCGGAAGATCGGGCGGCAGTGGTCGTCTAGTGAACACCACCGCCTGGCTCTTCGCCGCGTTTTGTTTGAGGCGCCACTTGGTCGACCAGGCGCCAAGAGCCTCGCAACCTCGTTGGAGAAGACGGCGCATCTCGACCGCCTTCATGCTCCGCACGAACAGCGCAGTGTCGTCAGCATATAGTGCCAACTTCACCGGCGTCACGCGCGGAGCGTCGGCGGTGTACAGAGAGTACAGTAGGGGCCCAAGAACGGACCCCTGCGGCACTCCAGCACGGATGTATCGGTGGGTGGATGTCCCGTCTTCCAGCCTGACATGGAAGGACCGCTCGGCTAGGTATGACCGGAGGAGGACTCCGTGCGACGTCGGTACCCCGTGCACAAAAAGTTTGTACACGAGGCCGTCGTGCCACACGGAGTCGAATGCCCTAGAGACGTCCAGGAACACCGCCCCAAGGTATTCCCGAGTCTCCAGGGCGCGCATGGCTTCTTCTACCATCCGCATCAGCTGGTGGACGGTGGAATGGCCCCTCCTAAAGCCGAACTGCTCGTCGGGAATGATGCCTTCCGCTGTCACGTGGCGGAGCAGGCGTCTGGCGTACAGGCGCTCGAACACCTTCGAGAGTGCCGGCAGCAGACTGATTGGCCTATAGTTGGCGGCGTCCCGTGGGTCCTTGTTTGCCTTGGGGATTGCCACCACCTCTGCATGTTTCCATACAGAGGGGTAGACCCCAGAGCGAAGGACCTGGTTGAAGATGCCCGCCAGGAATGGGTGTGCACCCGCCGGCAGGCTCTTCAGCAGATGGTTGGTGACGCCGTCAGCCCCGCCAGCCTTCTTGGTGTTGAGCGCCGTTATCTGCACGGCCACCTCCTCCTCGGTGATGGGGTCGATCTCGTCCGCGGCGTCCCTGGCTTCCAGGAACACTGGGAGCTGCTCCTCAACCCGGTGGAGGTGCTCCTCGTCGATGTTATCATCCACCGGGGTGAATGACAGCTCGAAGTGGTCCGCCAGGGCGCCTGCCTTGCCGTCCGGGCTGCAGACGACATCTTGTCCGACGAGTAGCGGCGGGACGCGTTGCCTTCTGCGTAGGAAGGACTTCACAGTCCGCCACGCGCTGCCGTCCTCGGTGTTGAGGGAGGCGACGAAGTCTGTCCATACGTTGTTCCTGTGCGCCTCAGCCGCCGCTTTGATGTCTCTCCGCATGCGGTTGAGGCGCCGTTTCGTTGCGGGTTGGCGCGTGAGCTGCCACTCCCGGAAGAGGCGGTTCTTCTCCCGTATTGCGTCCCGGATGGGAGGCGGCAGGTTACGGGAGAAGTCCCTGGTACCCTGTGGAGGAGCAGGGGAGGCCGCATCGGCTGCCTGCAGCAGCTGACGCGTGAAGAATTGAAGGGCGGCATCCGCCCCCACTGCCGCGGGGTCAGGTGAGTCCGCCAGTGATGCCAGGACGTTGTCCTGAAATCGATCGCTGTCCAGGCGCCGGTACGTCTGCCGACGTGGCGGGAGCGTGGCTCCAGCGATGTCGATTCCATAGACCACCGGCAGGTGGTCGGACGACATCGCACACCGCGTGGTGGCGGTCGTGTGGTGCCCGATGCCTTTTATGACGGCGACGTCGAGCACGTCCGACCGCCCCCTGGCCGGGAAGATGGTGTGGTCCTGTGGGCCCAGTACCAGGGCGCCATTCCTCTGGGCTGCGCGAAGAAGTCGGCGGCCACTGACGTTCGTGAGGCGGGAGTTCCATTCCGGGTGTTTCGCATTGAAGTCACCCGCAATGAAGACCCTCCCCCCAATCGCCAGCAGTGCGTCGACGTCTGCCTCCTGGAGGTGTCCACGTGGTGGCCTGTATGCAGCCACGAAGGTTATTTGCCCCACAGCCGTCGTGACGTTCACCCCGGTGACTTCCAGGGTGGCCATGGCGGGGAGCAGCACCTGGTGGTGCCGGAGTGAGGCGCGGACGTAGATGGCGGTACCCCCGCCTGCCGTCGGCCTGTCGTTGCGGTAGCAAACATAGTTTGCTACCTTCACAAGAACTCCTGGCTTGAGGTGAGTTTCGCAGATCAGGCACAGGTCGATGGCCTCGTCCTGCATGAACTGACGAAACTCACCCTGTTGTGGAAACAGGCTGTTGGCATTGAAACCACAGATGGTCAGACCGTGGATAAGGACGTTATCCATGGTGTGGTTTCGTGGCGACGGTAGCGGCCTGGAGGGCCCCCGTTACGGCGGTGACGAGCACCGGCAGTTGCTGTAGCAGGGCAGAGAGGGAGCTCAACATTGCTCCCAGGTCTGCTGCTTCTGGTCGCGGAATTGCTGCAGGAGGTGCTGCGGTTGCGGGTGCGTGGGCGGCGGGGCGCAGCGGAGTGGCTGCGTCCGTTAGCGGGACCGCACGCCTAGCAGCTTGCGGCCTGTCTGAGGTGGGGGGACGGTTTAGCCGTCCGCCCTGGTGTTGGTCGTCCTGGGCGCCAGTTGCTTCGTTGGGCGCCTTGGTGGTCGCGACATCCGCCCGCCGCCCCCTGGGGGCGTCCGAGGACTCCCCCTTGGTGGCAGAGGCGAAGCTGGTGCCTGGTTGCACCTTTCGTGCCGGTGCCGCACGTCCTTGCTGCCGTGGGCCGCGTTTGAAGGCGGCGCAGCCTCTGTAGCTCGCCACATGTGGCTCGCTACAGTTGCAGCACTTGGGCGCCTCCTCCCTCTTCTTTGTGCAGTCTCGACTCTGGTGGGAGTCGGCGCACTTGACGCAGCGGGCCGGCATCGTGCAGTAGCGCGCCACGTGGTCAAGCCCTTGGCAGGAGAAGCACTGGGCGCGCCTCCCCTTGGCCTTGAGCGGCTCCACTTCCACTGCAATCCTGGCCACCATCTGCACCTGGAAAATTTTGCGGTTTTCGAGGTTGTCCGGGAGGACAACCAAGAACAGTGGCATGGGCCTCCTCGTCCTGGGCGACTTCATGAGCGTGACCGAGCTGGCCATGAAGCCCAGCCCAGCTAGTTCACCCTTGAGGTGGTCGGTCTCCATCTTCAGCGGGAGGCGGCGAAAAACCACCTTCAGCTGCTTCATTGGCTCCGCATTGTGGGTGTAGCAATGCAGCTTCTCCTTCTCTATGAGCCGCATGGCAGCCCGGTACTCCTCCATTGTGCCGATCGAAACTCTGTACAAGTCCCGACCGGCACATTTAATCTTGGCGGTGGACGATACCGTCTGGAACTTCTCGAGGAAGGACTGGTACGTGTCCTTCCACGATACTGTAATCGGTGGCGGGGCGGGTGCCCGCCTCTTGGGTGCCTCAGCTTCGTCCATGGGCTCCGGCTCGTCAGGAACGTCGACGAATGAGTTCGCTGTCGGCAGCGGCTGAACTCTCTCAAGCCGTTTGGCCCGAGCAGTGTGCCGCCGCTTCGGGACAACGAAGCCGTCGTCGGTCCCCTGATCTGCCTCCGAGTGGGCAGCAGCTTCTGGCGTCTTCTTCTTCTGACTTTGCATGCAGGTAGAATCAGAGATGGCGGCGGAATCTTCCTCCTCCGCAGCTGCAGGCCTCTTTCTAGAGGGCTGCGCTGTATCCATGGTTTCCGCCTCTAGCAGTTCGCCAAGGTTGGCCTCTGGGATTGTGCTGTCTCGTGGCAGGGCAGTGGCGTGCTCTGTCGTCGCGCCTGACGGTACAGCAAACGGCGTATCTGAGGTCTCTTCACTGGCTCCCGACGGTACGCTCACATCTTCGAATACCTCGCAGCCAAGTGACCTCAGGTGCTGTTGGAACGCGCGGAGTGCTCGTTCGTCGGCTTCCTGTTCAGGGTACACAATGCCCCGCGATAGTCGGTGTACAACTAGGTACACCTGCTCTGGTGTGAGCGGGCTAGTGCGCATTGGGTGTACCGCAGCGCAGTCCGCAGTCGATTGCAGCGTCGTCATACGTGGGGGGCCGGATGCAGCCGCCGACAGAGCTGCCTCGGTCGCCCGAGGTAGTCCCGCCGCGCGGCAGTCCGCCGCTCCCTGCGCCTGCGTAACGCAGTCCTCCTCGCTCGGCATCCTAACTCGGAGTGCCGCGCACGCGCCTGGCCCAGCCAGTGTCGCGGGCGGGCGCGGACGGCCGAGAGAGCGGCCGCCCGCCGCTCCCTGCGCCTGCGTAACGCGGTCCTCCTCGCTCGGCATCCTAACTCGGAATGCCGCGCACGCGCCTGGCCCAGCCAGTGTCGCGGGCGGGCGCGGACGGCCGAGAGAGCGGCCGCCACTCGGCGCGCCGCCGCGCCGCCGCGCCGCGCCTCCCGCGCTTGCTACCGCCCAACGTCCGACAGCCTGCGCGGAGCAGCCCCCAACCTGCGCCGCAACCACCCGCGCCATTCAAACCACCGAGGATGGGGCTACACACACCGACACCACGGTCGCCAACCAGTCGCCGCGGCGGCGCCGCAAACCACGGCCAAACTGCAGCCACCGCGCGCCACAGCCTGGGTCGGCCCGCCGAGAATCGCCGCCCCCGCCCAAATGCCGCCCCCACAGCCCCAGCCGACGACCCGCCACAATGGCCAAACCTTCGTCAAAACTCCCACACCGTCGCCGCGGCAGCCCGGCCACCGCGGCCGGCGCCACAGCCACACGAGCCGAGTCGTGCGGCGATGACGGCCGTGCACAAACGCACCTCCGCCGCCCCATCGCCTTCCGCCGTTTTCCCGATCGGCCCGCAGCCGTCGGGCCACGGCCGCGGGCCGTCCTCCTCCTCTCGCCTCGCCCGCCAACACCCACAGCCCTTCCAACACATTTTTTTTTTCTTTTTTCTTTTTTTTTTTCTACTTTTTTACGATCGCCGCCTGCGCAACATGGCACCGGCCGACGGAGCGCCAACCCCCCCGCCACAGGCGAAAACAAGACAACGATAAACAAACAAACAAAATAAATTACCAGCCAGCCCCAACTACAGACACACCGAATCTGCCCTCACAGCCGACCTTACACGCCTCAACGTCAAAACAAAGGTGGTTTCTTTCTTTCAACGGTTACCTTACCTTAGGTTACGTCAGGTTAGGCTAAGAAGGCGTCAGGGTTAGGTTAAGCGTTGACGTGACGTCACGTCTTAACGTAGGCGTTAAGCTAAGGTTGCGGTCACGTACGTTAGGTTAAGGCGACTTGGGGGTTGGCCTAAGGGCTTACGTTAGGTTACGTTAGTTTAGGTGGCTGCGTTAACGGCTTAAAGAAGTTTAGGAGGTTAAGGCGTCGAGGCGGCCGCACCCCCTTAGCTGCTGCGGCTCGGCCACGCCACGCCACGCCACGCCACGCTTTGGGGTTTCATAAGGTCGCGCGGCGGGTCGTCGGCACGCCGCAAAGGACAAAACTGCAAGACGACGTCGAAAAACAAACAACAGGTAAAAAATAAATAAGTAAAAATAAACGACGCCGACAGGCGGGGATCAGCAGAACGAGCAGATTCCGGAGAGCGAACGAGACACACACGCACGCACGCACACACACACACACACACACAAACCCCCCCGAGCCGAGAGAGCACAGCACCACCACGTGTCGGCCTCCGCTCACCCGACTCGGCTGGGCTGGGCTGGGCTGGCGGCCGGGCCGGATGCACGTGCACGTACACGTACGGCTACAGCCACTACCCGTACACAGCCGCTCTTCACGCAACACCAGCCAAATGGCGCGCCCGCGGCTCGTCGCGGTCGCAACGCCACGCCGGCACACTTTCGGCACCACCGTCTTCGCGCGCACCGCAAACAAAAACGCAGCCGACACACACAGAAAAAAAAAAAAAACAACACAGAGCGCGAGAGACGGGCGGCGGCGCACCTTTCGCCAGCCGGCAGGCAATCGACTCGCCCAGTACGACAAACGTGCACGCCACCCCACCCACCAACCAACCAGTCGTCGTCGTCGTCGTCGTCCCGAAATCAAACAAACTCTCAAAAGGCACAGCCCCTGCTGCCAACGGACGCAGGCGCCACGCAGCTCCCTTCCCGCCACACTCGATTCGCAGCGCAACTCACCCGGCACACCGTCAAACGACGGGCTGGGCTCGCCGCATCGCCGCAACCTACACACCTTCCCCGCCACGACGCACAGCCCCACCAGACGCCCGTGCCGCAACGACACTACCGCACTACTCCTCTCGCCCTTGCCATACACGACACAACACGCCAAAAAATGAAAATCCAAATACAAACAAAAACACCGCCCCCACGACCCAAACACATGCACGGCGCGCCAACACACGCGAGGCAAGGCACGCAGCAAACGGCGTCCCCTCCGCGTCGCGCCATCAACCTACACACACAAGGCAACACCAACAACAAACAGCCAGCCAGCCAGCCAGCCAGCCAGCCCCACTCTCACGCCGCAAAAACAGAAAACACACCGAAACCGCCAAACGCCGCACATTCGCGCTTCGCACTCACCACACACCTCTCGGCATCCGTTTCGCACACAACGACGCGACGCACAATACATCATCACGGGCTACGCACGCACACCGCGACCCACTTTTTTACGACGCCCTCGCCAGAGCACACGTGCCCACGCCCACACACAGTCGACACAACGACGCAGCGCGCAGCAGACGCGGCCGCAACACATACCTCCCCGACGACGCGCCAACACCGCCAGCCACTGCTCACTCGCCCAAGCAACCCGTGCACACAACTGCCACACGCGTCCACCACGCCGCCGCCAACCACCCGCCCGCCAGGGGGCGCTCACGTCCGCGACAACAGCGCGGCACCGCCGGACCGGGCCGAACCGAGCCGAGCCGCCGCCTCCTCTCCACTCGGCACGCCACGTCCTGCTTGCAAAACACATGGCTCGTCCCTCTGTACACACAACGCGCCTGCCTGCGGTCGCCGCCGGCATCTATCTACCTGCGCATCGGAGCCAGGCCGGCAAGCCCACACTTAAATAATGCACTTCACCAGCCAAACAAACCCACTCTTCCTTTCTTTGCACAGCGCATGCAACAGCAGCCCCAGGAGCCGGGCCCGCCGCCAGCGTCTCCTCCTCCTCTGGGCACAGCCAGCCAGCCGTTCCCACCGCCCCGCCCCTGCTCTGCAGAACAAGAAAAAACGAAAAAGTACCAACACACGCACCCAAAGCGTAAGCCAGACAAGACCAGCCTCTCCAAGGCCACACACACGCAAAAAAACAAAAAAAAACAAAAACACTACAACAAAATAAAATAAAATGAAAAAGAAAAAGCAAGCTGTCGCCTCGCCCCCGCCCGTCCCCCCACCCCACCACATTCGCCCCCTCCGCTTGTTTTCCTTTCTACAATTTCCCTCTTTTCCACCCAATATCCCGCCGCGGTTTACGGGCACCGGCCGATTTTGCGCCCGCCCACATGTGTGCCTACTCCCCACCACCATTCCCTCCGCAGCCCGCAGCCCGCAGCCCGCAGCCCGCAGCCCGCTTTTCCCCCCTCCCTGCCCACACCACACCACACCACACCACACCACACCACACCACACCACACCACACCACACCACACCGACGGTGCTGACGTCGACACGCACCCAAGACAGGGGCCACGACCGTCTTTTTTCCTGGGCCCATCCCCGCACCGCACCTCCTTCCAATCATCAACGCTGTGGCGCCTGTGTCCGCGCGAGACGCGTGCGCGCCGCCTCTCTCAACATCCGTCCGCCGGCCGGCCCGTTTTTCGGCCCCCAGGCCATCCGTCAACCACCACTGCCCCTGCCCGCCCCGCACCACACCACACACCGCTGCTTGCCCCGGCCGTTGCCACCAAAGGCGCCAACCGCAGCCCGCGCGCGCCAGAAAGAGATGGCAAAACTACAGGGACCCAGCCGACCGACGAAAATCAGAGCAATTGGCCGGGAGGATCAAAAAGAGAGCTCCGAAAACCACCGTAGCGAGGCGTGGGAGGAAACGTTACGAGAAGCAGGAAGGGACCAGGAAAAATTCTGGAAATTTCTTAAAACTCGTAAACTAGACACGAAACATCTACATCTACATGGGGAAGGAACGACCCCACAGACCGAGCTGAAGCACTGGCGGATTCACTAGAAAGGCAATTCCAAGCACCAGAAGCGGTAGATGACGAAACTGATGACCACCAGGAAATGGTACTCAGAAGGGTAAAACCGCATCCTAAGTGCCCCGATCAGAACATCTTTCACAATCCAATAAACGCAGAAACCCCGTATCTTATCACATCACAAACATACACACATCCTAAGAAGGCATCAGGCCCAGATTCCATCAAACCGCAACTACTACATCACCTACCTCCAGCAACTATCAATTATCTATCTAACATCAATATATAATGCTTGCTTCAGACTAAACTACTTGGAAACAGGCCCGAGTCATCACATTACCAAAGCCAAACAAGGACTTATTATTTCCGCAAAACTATAGGCCAACTTCCTTGGAAAGGTTCTCGGAAAGCTCATTCAAACTGAACTGAAGAAATTCAATTCTTAAAGGATAACAACATAATCATCCCACAACAATTCCGATTCCGCGAAGAACACAGCACCACCCACCAGGTGACCAGACTAGTCGAGCACATATGTCAGGCCAGAAACATTAGACACAGTACTGGAGCAGTCCTGCTTGACATTGGAAAAGCATTCGGATAACGCCTTATCTACAAGCTCCACCAGTACAACTGCCCCATCCACATTATTGCTTCTTTTCTCCGCAACAGAGCATTCTATGTCCATGTACCAGGAGCGGCAAGTAACACTAGATCCATAGAGGCTGGAGTCCCGCAAGGCTCAGTGCTGGGGCCCATTCTCTACTCAATATACACAAACAAACAGCTGGGAGGACACTTGTCACTATTTGCAGACGACACTGCAGTCTACCGCAGCAGTTCTAACCTGCAATATAGAGTCACAAAAATAGAGCAACACCTACAATCCATCCAGAAATGGGCTAACCAAAAAAACAATAAACGCGGAGAAAACCCAAGCAATACAATACGATTCACATTCAAAAAGAATACCTCCTAACCTGCATATACGCCTCAGAAATAACAATCTTCCATGGTCAGGCACAATAAAGTATCTAGGCATCAAGCTGGACAAGAGGTTGACATTTAGAGACCATGTTACACACGTTTGTAACAAGGCTGCAGCAGCAATATTCAGACTGTACCCAATCATCAAAGGAAACAGAATAAATATGCGCGCCAAAAAGAAAATCTTCAAAACCGTCATAGGAACCAGCCATCACTTACGGCTCTGAAAAATCTCGTCAATGGCCGCAGACACCAAACATAACAAGAGTAAAAAAGGGTGCAGAACAAATACTTCAGAATTACTGCTGATGCCGGCCGGTACCAGACAAACCGAGACATATACACAAACCATAACATACTCAATCAAAATCCCGGAAATCATCCAAAGAAAAATCCATAAAGTTTTTTTTTTTTTTTTTTTTTGTTTTTTTTCCACCAAACCACGGATTCGAACCACCCACTCATCAGAAATCTGGGACCAAAATCCACCCGACCCAAGAACGACATTTCCCATCACGACAAAACACCACAAACTACAACATACCATGATAAACAAAAATAAAATACAAACACCATAACACTCACTCAAACAAACAAACATCTACACACACCCAAGAGACCCTATCATCCCATCATTTTGTTACCCAACATAATCAGACAGAAGGCAGGGATCAAGGACAGATCCGGTCCTTCGAGTACAGGGGGTAAAAAATACCCATCAGACCAGCTCTCTCTCTCTCTCTCCTCCTCGCTTCTCCGTGCCGACGCTGCCCCGCACACGCGTTCGCGTTCGCGTTCGCGCTCGCGTTCGGCCGACACCACACGACAGGTCTTTGGGGCCCCGCCACTGCGCACACGCACGCCTCCTCCTCTTCCTTAGTTCTTTTTCGCTTTTCTTTTCTCCCCCGCCCCCCGCTCTCACCGCCACATCATCCCGCAACCCTTGGGGCATGTTTCCCAACATCAACGCGCCCCAATTCCACTCTCTGCCCGTGCCGCACTCTCCACTTTGCTTCTCCCCGTCCCCTACACACACGACTACCGAAACCCCGGTTGACACACCTTCTCGTAGGACAGGGGTGCGTGCGTGCGTGCGTGCGTTGTCTTGACGGTGACAGCAACAGCAACGGATCCGTCCATCCCATTCCCCCCCACTCGGTAAAGAACCATGTTCAACCCACACTACACAACAAGGGGGGCACACACGAACGCGAAAGAAAGGGCAGGGCAGGGGCAACTATCTCGTACACATTCTTCCTCAGAACCCACATATCGCATCAACGAACGGCAGGCCAATTGCGGACTCAGCCGTGTCAGGCAAATCCAACCCAACCAACACCTCCCACGGAAACCCTGACACTGATCCAGCAGTACGTCCACATACATCGCCACACCAAATACGGGTGACGAGTGAGCAACAAATGGAACAATACACAACAAGGGCTGACCTAATAAAAACTGCACGTCACGTCATACCTTCCAGACAGACGCAGTTCCGACGGGACGGCGGAACCGTATACGTACCTTTCAGCCACAACAACCGACCGACTGGACACGCCCGCGTCTCCAGCCAGCCAACCACCAGGGCCACACAGCCCGCAAGTTTCAGCGTCAACACTTCTTAACGTACGTTGCAAACTTTTCAAAACATTGCCACACACACACACACACACACACACACACACACCACGAAAAGCGTCAACCTCTCTCACACTGGATACACTCAACACTTTTTGTCGGCGGAGCTTGAGGGCCAACGGTTGACACACCCCCACCGGCCACACAGGTTTCCCTTTGAAAATTGCAGTGACGGAGGAGACGCGGCATTACGAGAGGGTTGTTTCCGAGAGCGCGAGCTGGACGGAGCTGCGGCGCCGCCGCCGCCGCCGCCGCCGCCGCCGAGGGGTAATGAACGCACGCGATGCCGCATGACAGCCCATCACCCAAAGTTTCACCCACAACTGCACAGGTCGCACCCCCTTTTCGCGCCATACTAGTGTCGATCGTCAATTACAGCTGACGGTGTTCGCATTTGCCACTTGACGAGAGGGGGGGGGGGGGGGGGGGAAAAGAAAACAAACATCTGACACGCCATGTGTTTCTCTCTCTCTCTGTTACATCTAGGTCATTCGGCAGCCACTGTAAAAAAAAAAAAAAAAAAAAAAAAAAAAAAAAAAAAAAATATTTTTACGACATGGTTGGGTAAGTGATTTAAAGACAACAATTGTGGGTCACACACCATAGACCATTTCGATAGTGTTCTTGTTCTTCTCTTTTTCCTTTTTTTATCGCTCAATTGAAATCAAACCTGGGGATGATGCAATGCTGCGATATGGCACAACCGTCGTCCATTGTACACAACTCGGGAACAAAAAGAAACCAATTCAGGGAACGTTCGTTCCTTCACAACGTTTCTTTCAACGCACTTGGTCTTTACCATCCTGTATATTCAACACACATTTCCTTTCATCAAACTAGGGCATTTCCATAACAGTATTTGCAATACTGCTTCTTCGACGTCATTTCACCATCTTAACTAGAGACAAACAAACAAGAAAATAGCAAAACAGCCTTGAGAACCCCGTCCACCAAATTTCAGTTAGCACGGCATCCAAGATTCTTTTCCGGGGAGTGCAGTGCAGCTGACGCTGCTCAGACCATATACCGTCGCCAGTCTCACTCAACTCTTGCGCATTCCATTCTACGCTACGTGACTATGCAAAAATGAATGAATCAAACCCGCCCAGAGAGCGTCTTGTGCGAGGGGACACACGATATAGAGAACAACAAAACACACAGGGGACACCACCACAGTTGGAGAGAACGTTTCCACCACGGCAGCCGCGCCGTTACGCGCTTTTTTTTTTTCCTCCCCCCCACTGCACACCAACACGACACCACGGG
>NW_026062648.1:0-27941 GCF_023897955.1 Schistocerca gregaria | reverse complement strand
ACACTAGATCGCGTGTTGGCGCGGCGGCGCGGCGGCGCGCCGAGTGGCGGCCGCTCTCTCGGCCGTCCGCGCCCGCCCGCGACACTGGCTGGGCCAGGCGCGTGCGCGGCTATTCTCTGCTGCGCGCCCCTCGCTGTTGTGCGTCGTCGAAGGAGAGAAGGAAGCGAAACCAAGGGGGAAAAAAGAAAAGAGAACAAGCAAAAGATGGCAGACCAGGCGGCTACGAACGAGACTGCCGCGGCACCCGCCGCCACCGGCACTACGAAGAAGGCCAAGTCTGCGTCGTCTGCGAAGAAGCCGCGCGCCAAGCCTGCGCACCCGCGCACCTCTGAGATGGTGACGGCCGCCATCAAGAGTCTGAAGGAGCGCGGCGGGTCGTCGCTGCAGGCGATCAAGAAGTACATTGCCGCGCACTACAAGCTGGACGCGGAGAAGCTGGCGCCCTTTATCAAGAAGTACCTCAAGTCGGCCGTCGTGGCTGGCGAGCTGGTGCAGACGAAGGGGAAGGGCGCGTCGGGCTCTTTCAAGCTTGCCGGCGCCGGCGGCGGGGCGGCCGAGGGCGGCAAGGCTCGTGGTGGCGGCGGTGGTGCGAAGAAGAAGCGCGCCGCTCCGGCCAGCAAGGAGAAGAAGGGGGCCCGTGCGGCCGGCGCAAAGAAGGCTGGCGGCGTGAAGGCGGCGACCGGTCGGAAGGCGGGCGCCGCCAAGAAGGCGTCTGCGGCGTCGGCCGCTCCCGCGGGTGCGAAGAAGGCGGCTGCGGCCAAGCCGGCCAAGGCCAAGTCGCCGTCGAAGGCGAAGAAGGCCGCCAAGGTTCCGACGAAGAAGCCGAAGGCGCCGCGCCCGAAGAAGGCGACGGCGACGCCGTCTAAGGCGAAGGCTTCGCCCAAGAAGAAGAAGTAAAAAGGGCAGGGAAGGGTTGGCGGTTGACACCGTCGCCTGGTGGCCGGCGCGCAACCAGAGGCTGTCGCGCGGTCCCCGGACAAAAACAAAAACGGCCCTTCTCAGGGCCATCAAAGCACGTCGGGAAGGTGTTGATTGTCGTGTCGTGGTCGGTCGGTTGCCTTGTCTGTCTGTCTGTCTGTCTTGCTTGCTGGCGTTTGTTTGTTTCATGTGTGGATGGTGGTTGGATTGTGGGGTCGTTGGCGGGCGTGGGCGGCGGCGCGCGGTTGGTGTTACATACAGTGTATTTTACTTTTATTATTTTTACCTATTTATTTTGCGCCGCGTTTGTTTGTTTGTCTTGGTGGTGGTTTTGGAATAGTCTTTTTTGCTTTGCTTTGCTTTCCGGGCGTCACGTTTTGTGCCGTGGCCTGTGTGGGTGGCGCTATTGACGCTTGCGACTTGGCTCGGCCGGTGCGGTGCTTTGTTTTTTTTTTTTTTGGAAACGGCGGCGCCGGGCCGGGCCGGGGGTGGGACGACTGGACTGGAGAGTGAGTGGGGAACTAGTCGTTGCGACCGACAAAGTTTTGCTCGCGACGGAGAGACGTTAGTGGCCCTGAAAAGGGCCGTTTTGTTTGTTTGGCGGTGTGCGGGTTTAGGCGCGCTCGCCGCGGATGCGGCGCGCGAGCTGGATGTCCTTGGGCATGATGGTGACTCGCTTGGCGTGGATTGCGCACAGGTTGGTGTCTTCGAAGAGGCCGACGAGGTAGGCCTCGCTGGCCTCCTGCAGGGCCATGACTGCGGAGCTCTGGAAGCGCAGGTCGGTCTTGAAGTCCTGGGCGATCTCGCGCACTAGGCGCTGGAATGGCAGCTTGCGGATGAGCAGCTCTGTGCTCTTCTGGTAGCGCCTGATTTCTCGCAGGGCGACGGTGCCCGGCCTGTAGCGGTGGGGCTTCTTGACGCCGCCGGTGGCGGGCGCGCTCTTCCTCGCCGCCTTGGTGGCGAGCTGTTTGCGCGGCGCCTTTCCGCCGGTGGACTTGCGGGCCGTTTGCTTTGTCCGGGCCATGGCTACTGCGGATGCGGATGCGGATGCGGCGTGGAGGATATGCGTGCGCGACGGCGTCCGGTGCTGCCTTGACAACGGGCCCGCGCGCCCCGGGTGCTGCGCTTATATGCCCTCGGTGCGCGGTGGTGGGGGGGAGGGGAGGGGCGGGCCGCGGGGCCCCAGAGTCTATATAGGGGGGCGGCGCGCGCGCTGGGCGCCACAACCGTAGCCGACTCGCTAGCGCCGGGTGAGGAGCTTGCCTTGCTTTCTGTTTTTTATATTATTGTGGTTGAGACGCTTGAAGAAGAAGAATGACAGGCCGCGGCAAGGGAGGAAAGGGGCTCGGCAAGGGTGGCGCCAAGCGGCACCGCAAGGTGTTGCGCGACAACATCCAGGGCATCACGAAGCCCGCGATCCGCCGCCTGGCGCGCAGGGGCGGCGTGAAGCGCATCTCTGGTCTGATCTACGAGGAGACGCGCGGAGTGCTGAAGGTGTTCCTGGAGAACGTGATCCGCGACGCGGTGACGTACACTGAGCACGCCAAGCGCAAGACTGTGACGGCCATGGACGTGGTGTACGCCCTGAAGAGGCAGGGGCGCACCCTGTACGGTTTCGGCGGTTAGGCGGTGTGAGACCGAAGGAAGGAAAGAGAGATAGATTGAAAAACGGCCCTTTTCAGGGCCACCACAGTGATCGGAAGTTGAAAAAGTGCGAAAGAGTCTGTGTTGCTGGTTTTTCTTTTCCTTTTTAGTCTACTTGGCCTTTTAGTTTTGTTTGGAGTTTTTTTTGACGTGGTGTGCGGTGCGGTTGGGAGGGAAGGAAGCGTGCCCCTTGCGTTGTGTGAGCTCCTTCCTTCCTTCCTTCCTTCCCCTCCCTCTTTGCTTGTATGCTTCTTGTCGGTGGATGGGCTGTGTGTTGCGGCGCGGCTGAGTGCCGAGGGGTTATTTTGAGGTGTGTTGTTGTGCGCCACGTGTGCTGGTTAATGGTCGCGAGACTGTGCGTGCGTGGAGTGGAGTGGAGGAGGTGGCCAAGTACGTGTGTACAAGATGGCGGCGCCTGTGTGTGTAAGAAGGAAAAACCGTACACAGAAAGAGAGAGAGAGAGAGAGAGAGAGAGAGAGAGAAAAGTGGTGCGACGAACGACTGGAATTCTGCTTTGGACGTAGGTTTGTGTGGTGGCCCTGAAAAGGGCCGATTGTGTTTTGTTTTTTTGAGCCGAGGCGGCAAATGGCGCGCTGCGTGCCAAGGGAGCACGCGGCGGTTGCCGATTGCGCTGTCTCTCTTTTAGGCCTTCTTCTCGGTCTTCTTTGGCAGCAGGACGGCCTGGATGTTGGGCAGGACACCTCCCTGTGCGATGGTGACGCCCGACAAGAGCTTGTTGAGCTCCTCGTCGTTGCGTATGGCGAGCTGCAGGTGGCGCGGGATGATGCGCGTCTTCTTGTTGTCGCGGGCCGCGTTTCCGGCCAGCTCGAGCACCTCAGCCGCGAGGTACTCCATGACGGCGGCGAGGTAGACGGGCGCCCCGGCGCCGACGCGCTCGGCGTAGTTTCCCTTGCGCAGGAGGCGGTGGATTCTGCCGACCGGGAACTGGAGCCCAGCCCTGCTTGAGCGGGACTTTGACTTGCCCTTGACTTTGCCTCCCTTTCCGCGTCCGGACATGGCGATGGGCTAGTTTGGAAAGAAGCGAGAAAGAAAAGCACAACGCCCCGAACGGTGCGAGCCGCAGCGAGTCGAGCAGCGGAGTGCGTGCCGGCGCCGGCGGGGGTGGGGGTCCTTTATGGGCTCGGGTGCGGCGGCCGGTTGCGCGCGCGCCCCATTGGTCGGCGGCCGCAGCAGGGCGAGCTGGTAAAGGTGCGGCGTCGGCGTGCGGCGGGTGCCACTGTGTGGGGAGACGCTGACTGGAGCGGAGCGCTTGACTGACTGACTGCGCGTGCCTGCCTGCCTGCCTGCCTGTTTGTTCGTGATGCCGCCCAAGACTAGCGGGAAAGCCGCCAAGAAGGCTGGCAAGGCGCAGAAGAACATTTCGAAGGGCGACAAGAAGAAGAAGCGCAAGAGGAAGGAGAGCTATGCCATCTACATCTACAAGGTGCTGAAGCAGGTGCACCCGGACACGGGCATCTCTTCGAAGGCGATGAGCATCATGAACAGCTTCGTGAACGACATTTTCGAGCGCATTGCGGCCGAGGCTTCTCGCCTGGCGCACTACAACAAGCGCTCGACCATCACGTCCCGCGAGATCCAGACCGCTGTGCGGCTCTTGCTGCCTGGCGAGCTGGCCAAGCACGCGGTGAGCGAGGGCACGAAGGCGGTGACCAAGTACACGAGCTCCAAGTAAGGAGGTGGCTCTTGGAAATGGGAGGCTCGTCCGCGGCGCGGCGAAGAAAAGAAAAAAAAAAACGGGCCCTTTTCAGGGCCACCAAAATGCCTTTGCGGGAAGGGCGGAATTGTTGTTGTTGTGAGCGGGTGGACGGCGGCACAGCTGTAGCTGTAGCTTGTGGTGTGGTGTGGTGCGGCGCCGGCGCCTTTGGTTTTGGTGTGACGTTGGGATACGCACTTTAGCCACAGCCGGGTCGTGGGCGTGGGTGTTTCGAGACGTGTTGGTGTTAGGGGGGCGGATCGCTGGAGTTGGCTTGTTTGATATATATATTTTTTTTTTTTTTTTTTGTCCCCTTTGTATGGTATGGCCGGAGGTGTGGAACGGAAAGCAAACCGCGATTGTCGGATGTCACACCGTTGGTGGCGAGGGTGAGAAACACGTTGCCGCCTACAGCTGCTTCTACGCCGAGCGGGTGGGTTAAGTTAGTTAGTTGGTTGGTTGGGCGACGTAAAAGTGGAGCGTGGAGGTGGTGTGTGTGAACGTGAGGAGACACGCATTGCATTGTATTTGTACGCGCGAGGTGAGTTAGGAGACCACGCGCCACGACGTACGGTGCCCTCTTTCGACCTGACGTCTGACGTCTGGTTTTTGTTTGTGGAGGCGGTGTCGTCATTCTGGATGTACGTGTATTTTCCGCTCAGTTGAGTGAGGTGACGCGAGACGACGGCGTCGGTGGTGTTTTTGTTTTGTTGTTGGCGCCCCGGGGATGAAGAGGGGCACCCGACGGTAACGAGAGGTTGCACTTTGTGATCGGTCGAATGTCCGGGGAGCGAGGAATAGGGTGGGGGGGTTGAAAAGAAAACGCCAGTGTAGGGCAACGGGACGGTGAACGTTCCCGTGGTGTCGGAGGTGTGCAGTGGGGGGGAGGAAAAAAAAAAAAAAAAAAAAAAAAAAAAAAAAAAAAAAAAAGCGCGTAACGGCGCGGCTGCCGTGGTGGAAACGTTCTCTCCAACTTTGGTGGTGTCCCCTGTGTGTTTTGTTGTTCTCTATATCGTGTGTCCCCTCGCACAAGACGCTCTCTGGGCGGGTTTGATTCATTCATTTTTGCATAGTCACGTAGCGTAGAATGGAATGCGCAAGAGTTGAGTGAGACTGGCGACGGTATATGGTCTGAGCAGCGTCAGCTGCACTGCACTCCCCGGAAAAGAATCTTGGATGCCGTGCTAACTGAAATTTGGTGGACGGGGTTCTCAAGGCTGTTTTCCTATTTTGTTGTTTGTTTGTTTGTCTCTAGTTGAGATGGTGAAATGACGTCGAAGAAGCAGTATTGCAAATACTGTTATGGAAATGCCCTAGTTTGATGAAAGGAAATGTGTGTTGAATACAGGATGGTAAAGACCAAGTGCGTTGAAAGAAACGTTGTGAAGGAACGAACGTTCCCTGAATTGGTTTCTTTTTGTTCCCGAGTTGTGTACAATGGACGACGGTTGTGCCATATCGCAGCATTGCATCATCCCCAGGTTTTATTTCAATTGAGCGATAAAAAAAGGAAACAGAGAAGAACAAGAACACTATCGAAATGGTCTATGGTGTGTGACCCACAATTGTTGTCTTTAAATCACTTACCCAACCATGTCGTAAAAATATTTTTTTTTTTTACAGTGGCTGCCGAATGACCTAGATGTAACAGAGAGAGAGAAACACATGGCGTGTCAGATGTTTGTTTTCTTTTCCCCCCGTCAAGTGGCAAATGCGAACACCGTCAGCTGTAATTGACGATCGACACTAGTATGGCGCGAAAAGGGGGTGCGACCTGTGCAGTTGTGGGTGAAACTTTGGGTGATGGGCTGTCATGCGGCATCGCGTGCGTTCATTACCCCTCGGCGGCGGCGGCGGCGCCGCAGCTCCGTCCAGCTCGCGCTCTCGGAAACAACCGTCTCCGTCACTGCAATTTTCAAAGGGAAACCTGTGTGGCCGGTGGGGGTGTGTCAACCGTTGGCCTCAAGCTCCGCCGACAAAAAGTGTTGAGTGTATCCAGTGTGAGAGAGGTTGACGCTTTTCGTGGTGTGTGTGTGTGTGTGTGTGTGTGGCAATGTTTTGAAAAGTTTGCAACGTACGTTAAGAAGTGTTGACGCTGAAACTTGCGGGCTGTGTGGCCCTGGTGGTTGGCTGGCTGGAGACGCGGGCGTGTCCAGTCGGTCGGTTGTTGTGGCTGAAAGGTACGTATACGGTTCCGCCGTCCCGTCGGAACTGCGTCTGTCTGGAAGGTATGACGTGACGTGCAGTTTTTATTAGGTCAGCCCTTGTTGTGTATTGTTCCATTTGTTGCTCACTCGTCACCCGTATTTGGTGTGGCGATGTATGTGGACGTACTGCTGGATCAGTGTCAGGGTTTCCGTGGGAGGTGTTGGTTGGGTTGGATTTGCCTGACACGGCTGAGTCCGCAATTGGCCTGCCGTTCGTTGATGCGATATGTGGGTTCTGAGGAAGAATGTGTACGAGATAGTTGCCCCTGCCCTGCCCTTTCTTTCGCGTTCGTGTGTGCCCCCCTTGTTGTGTAGTGTGGGTTGAACATGGTTCTTTACCGAGTGGGGGGGAATGGGATGGACGGATCCGTTGCTGTTGCTGTCACCGTCAAGACAACGCACGCACGCACCCCTGTCCTACGAGAAGGTGTGTCAACCGGGGTTTCGGTAGTCGTGTGTGTAGGGGACGGGGAGAAGCAAAGTGGAGAGTGCGGCACGGGCAGAGAGTGGAATTGGGGCGCGTTGATGTTGGGAAACATCCCCCAAGGGTTGCGGGATGATGTGGCGGTGAGAGCGGGGGGCGGGGGAGAAAAGAAAAGCGAAAAAGAACTAAGGAAGAGGAGGAGGCGTGCGTGTGCGCAGTGGCGGGGCCCCAAAGACCTGTCGTGTGGTGTCGGCCGAACGCGTGTGCGGGGCAGCGTCGGCACGGAGAGAGAGAGAGAGAGAGAGAGAGAGAGAGAGAGAGAGAGAGAGAGAGAGAGAGAGAGAGAGAGCGAGCTGGTCTGATGGGTATTTTTTTACCCCCTGTACTCGAAGGACCGGATCTGTCCTTGATCCCTGCCTTCTGTCTGATTATGTTGGGTAACAAAATGATGGGATGATAGGGTCTCTTGGGTGTGTGTAGATGTTTGTTGTTTGAGTGAGTGTTATGGTGTTTGTATTTTATTTTTGTTTATCATGGTATGTTGTAGTTTGTGGTGTTTTGTCGTGATGGGAAATGTCGTTCTTGGGTCGGGTGGATTTTGTCCCAGATTTCTGATGAGTGGGTGGTTCGAATCCGTGGTTTGGTGGGAAAAAAAAAAAAACTTTATGGATTTTTGTTTGGATGATTTCCGGGATTTTGAGTATGTTATGGTTTGTGTATATGTCTCGGTTTGTCTGGTACCGGCCGGCATCAGCAGCAATTCTGAATTATTTGTTGTGCACCCTTTTTTTTACTCTTGTTATGTTGGTGTCTGCGGCCATTGACCAGATTTTCAGAGCCGTAAGTGATGGCTGGTTCCTATGACGGTTTTGAAGATTTTCTTTTTGGCGCGCATATTTATTCTGTTTCCTTTGATGATTGGGCACAGTCTGAATATTGCTGGTGCAGCCTTGTTACAAACGTGTGTAACGTGGTCTCTAAATGTCAACCTCTTGTCCAGCTTGATGCCTAGATACTTTATTGTGCCTGACCATGGAAGATTGTTATTTCTGAGGCGTATACGCAGGTTAGGAGGTATTCTTTTTGAATGTGAATCGTATTGTATTGCTTGGGTTTTCTCCGCGTTTATTGTTTTTTTGGTTAGCCCATTTCTGGATGGATTGTAGGTGTTGCTCTATTTTTGTGACTCTATATTGCAGGTTAGAACTGCTGCGGTAGACTGCAGTGTCGTCTGCAAATAGTGACAAGTGTCCTCCCAGCTGTTTGTTTGTGTATATTGAGTAGAGAATGGGCCCCAGCACTGAGCCTTGCGGGACTCCAGCCTCTATGGATCTAGTGTTACTTGCCGCTCCTGGTACATGGACATAGAATGCTCTGTTGCGGAGAAAAGAAGCAATAATGTGGATGGGGCAGTTGTACTGGTGGAGCTTGTAGATAAGGCGTTATCCGAATGCTTTTCCAATGTCAAGCAGGACTGCTCCAGTACTGTGTCTAATGTTTCTGGCCTGACATATGTGCTCGACTAGTCTGGTCACCCGGTGGGTGGTGCTGTGTTCTTCGCGGAATCGGAATTGTTGTGGGATGATTATGTTGTTATCCTTTAAGAATTGAATTTCTTCAGTTCAGTTTGAATGAGCTTTCCGAGGACCTTTCCAAGGAAGTTGGCCTATAGTTTTGCGGAAATAATAAGTCCTTGTTTGGCTTTGGTAATGTGATGACTCGGGCCTGTTTCCAAGTAGTTTAGTCTGAAGCAAGCATTATATACTGATGTTAGATAGATAATTGATAGTTGCTGGAGGTAGGTGATGTAGTAGTTGCGGTTTGATGGAATCTGGGCCTGATGCCTTCTTAGGATGTGTGTATGTTTGTGATGTGATAAGATACGGGGTTTCTGCGTTTATTGGATTGTGAAAGATGTTCTGATCGGGGCACTTAGGATGCGGTTTTACCCTTCTGAGTACCATTTCCTGGTGGTCATCAGTTTCGCCATCTACCGCTTCTGGTGCTTGGAATTGCCTTTCTAGTGAATCCGCCAGTGCTTCAGCTCGGTCTGTGGGGTCGTTCCTTCCCCATGTAGATGTAGATGTTTCGTGTTTAGTTTACGAGTTTTAAGAAATTTCCAGAATTTTTCCTGGTCCCTTTCTGCTTCTCGTAACGTTTCCTCCCACGCCTCGCTACGGTGGTTTTCGGAGCTCTCTTTTTGATCCTCCCGGCCAATTGCTCTGATTTTCGTCGGTCGGCTGGGTCCCTGTAGTTTCTGGCGCGCGCGGGCTGCGGTTGGCGCCTTTGGTGGCAACGGCCGGGGCAAGCAGCGGTGTGTGGTGTGGTGCGGGGCGGGCAGGGGCAGTGGCAGTGGTGGTTGACGGATGGCCTGGGGGCCGAAAAACGGGCCGGCCGGCGGACGGCGGACGGATGTTGAGAGAGGCGGCGCGCACGCGTCTCGCGCGGACACAGGCGCCACAGCGTTGATTGGAAGGAGGTGCGGTGCGGTGCGGGGATGGGCCCAGGAAAAAAGACGGTCGTGGCCCCTGTCTTGGGTGCGTGTCGACGTCAGCACCGTCGGTGTGGTGTGGTGTGGTGTGGTGTGGTGTGGTGTGGGCAGGGAGGGGGGGAAAAGCGGGCTGCGGGCTGCGGGCTGCGGAGGGAATGGTGGTGGGGAGTAGGCACACATGTGGGCGGGCGCAAAATCGGCCGGTGCCCGTAAACCGCGGCGGGATATTGGGTGGAAAAGAGGGAAATTGTAGAAAGGAAAACAAGCGGAGGGGGCGAATGTGGTGGGGTGGGGGGACGGGCGGGGGCGAGGCGACAGCTTGCTTTTTCTTTTTCATTTTATTCTGTTGTAGTGTTTTTGTTTTTTTGTTTTTTTGCGTGTGTGTGGCCTTGGAGAGGCTGGTCTTGTCTGGCTTACGCTTTGGGTGCGTGTGTTGGTACTTTTTCGTTTTTTCTTGTTCTGCAGAGCAGGGGCGGGGCGGTGGGTACGGCTGGCTGGCTGTGCCCAGAGGAGGAGGAGGAGACGCTGGCGGCGGGCCCGGCTCCTGGGGCTGCTGTTGCATGCGCTGTGCAAAGAAAGGAAGAGTGGGTTTGTTTGGCTGGTTGAAGTGCATTATTTAAGTGTGGGCTTGCCGGCCTGGCTCCGATGCGCAGGTAGATAGATGCCGGCGGCGACCGCAGGCAGGCGCGTTGTGTGTACAGAGGGACGAGCCATGTGTTTTGCAAGCAGGACGTGGCGTGCCGAGTGGAGAGGAGGCGGCGGCTCGGCCCGGTTCGGCCCGGTCCGGCGGTGCCGCGCTGTTGTCGCGGACGTGAGCGCCCCCTGGCGGGCGGGTGGTTGGCGGCGGCGTGGTGGACGCGTGTGGCAGTTGTGTGCACGGGTTGCTTGGGCGAGTGAGCAGTGGCTGGCGGTGTTGGCGCGTCGTCGGGGAGGTACGTGTTGCGGCCGCGTCTGCTGCGCGCTGCGTCGTTGTGTCGACTGTGTGTGGGCGTGGGCACGTGTGCTCTGCCGAGGGCGTCGTAAAAAAGTGGGTCGCGGTGTGCGTGCGTAGCCCGTGATGATGTATTGTGCGTCGCGCCGTTGTGTGCGAAACGGATGCCGAGAGGTGTGTGGTAAGTGCGAAGCGCGAATGTGCGGCGTTTGGCGGTTTCGGTGTGTTTTCTGTTTTTGCGGCGTGAGAGTGGGGCTGGCTGGCTGGCTGTTGTTGGTTGCCTTGTGTGTGTAGGTTGATGGCGCGACGCGGAGGGGACGCCGTTTGCTGCGTGCCTTGCCTCGCGTGTGTTGGCGCGCCGTGCATGTGTTTGGGTCGTGGGGGCGGTGTTTTTGTTTGTATTTGGATTTTCATTTTTTGGCGTGTTGTGTCGTGTATGGCAAGGGCGAGAGGAGTAGTGCGGTAGTGGTAGTGCAGTAGTGTCGTTGCGGCACGGGCGTCTGGTGGGGCTGTGCGTCGTGGCGGGGAAGGTGTGTAGGTTGCGGCGATGCGGCGAGCCCAGCCCGTCGTTTGACGGTGTGCCGGGTGAGTTGCGCTGCGAATCGAGTGTGGCGGGAAGGGAGCTGCGTGGCGCCTGCGTCCGTTGGCAGCAGGGGCTGTGCTTTTGAGAGTTTGTTTGATTTCGGGACGACGACGACGACGACGACGACGACGACGACGACTGGTTGGTTGGTTGGTTGGTGGGTGGGGTGGCGTGCGCGTTTGTCGTACTGGGCGAGTCGATTGCCTGCCGGCTGGCGAAAGGTGCGCCGCCGCCCGTCTCGCGCTCTGTGTTTTTTTTTTTTTTTTTTTTTTTCTCTCTCTCTCTCTCTGTGTGTGTCGGCTGCGTTTTGTTTGCGGTGCGCGCGAAAACGGTGGTGCCGAAAGTGTGCCGGCGTGGCGTTGCGACCGCGACGAGCCGCGGGCGCGCCATTTGGCTGGTGTTGCGTGAAGAGCGGCTGTGTACGGGTAGTGGCTGTAGCCGTACGTGTACGTGCATCCGGCCCGGCCGCCAGCCCAGCCCAGCCCAGCCGAGTCGGGTGAGCGGAGGCCGACACGTGGTGGTGCTCTGTGCTCTCTCGGCTCGGGGGGGTTTGTGTGTGTGCGTGCGTGTGTGTGTGTCTCGTTCGCTCTCCGGAATCTGCTTGTTCTGCTGATCCCCGCCTGTCGGCGTCGTTTATTTTTACTTATTTATTTTTTACCTGTTGTTTGTTTTTCGACGTCGTCTTGCAGTTTTGTCCTTTGCGGCGTGCCGACGACCCGCCGCGCGACCTTATGAAACCCCAAAGCGTGGCGTGGCGTGGCGTGGCCGAGCCGCAGCAGCTAAGGGGGTGCGGCCGCCTCGACGCCTTAACCTCCTAAACTTCTTTAAGCCCCTTAACGCAGCCACCTAAACTAACGTAACCTAACCTAAGCTCTTAGGCCAACCCCCAAGTCGCCTTAACCTAACGTACGTGACCGCAACCTTAGCTTAACGCCTACGTTAAGACGTGACGTCACGTCAACGCTTAACCTAACCCTGACGCCTTCTTAGCCTAACGTTGACGTAACCTAAGGTAAGGTAACCGTTGAAAGAAAGAAACCACCTTTGTTTTTGACGTTGAGGCGTGTAAGGTCGGCTGTGAGGGCAGATTCGGTGTGTCTGTAGTTGGGGCTGGCTGGTAATTTATTTTGTTTGTTTGTTTATCGTTGTTTTGTTTTCGCCTGTGGCGGGGGGGTTGGCGCTCCGTCGGCCGGTGCCATGTTGCGCAGGCGGCGATCGTAAAAAAGTAAAAAAAAAAAAAGGAAAAAGAAAAAAAAAATGTGTTGGAAGGGCTGTGGGTGTTGGCGGGCGAGGCGAGAGGAGGAGGACGGCCCGCGGCCGTGGCCCGACGGCTGCGGGCCGATCGGGAAAACGGCGGAAGGCGATGGGGCGGCGGAGGTGCGTTTGTGCACGGCCGTCATCGCCGCACGACTCGGCTCGTGTGGCTGTGGCGCCGGCCGCGGTGGCCGGGCTGCCGCGGCGACGGTGTGGGAGTTTTGACGAAGGTTTGGCCATTGTGGCGGGTCGTCGGCTGGGGCTGTGGGGGCGGCATTTGGGCGGGGGCGGCGATTCTCGGCGGGCCGACCCAGGCTGTGGCGCGCGGTGGCTGCAGTTTGGCCGTGGTTTGCGGCGCCGCCGCGGCGACTGGTTGGCGACCGTGGTGTCGGTGTGTGTAGCCCCATCCTCGGTGGTTTGAATGGCGCGGGTGGTTGCGGCGCAGGTTGGGGGCTGCTCCGCGCAGGCTGTCGGACGTTGGGCGGTAGCAAGCGCGGGAGGCGCGGCGCGGCGGCGCGGCGGCGCGCCGAGTGGCGGCCGCTCTCTCGGCCGTCCGCGCCCGCCCGCGACACTGGCTGGGCCAGGCGCGTGCGCGGCTATTCTCTGCTGCGCGCCCCTCGCTGTTGTGCGTCGTCGAAGGAGAGAAGGAAGCGAAACCAAGGGGAAAAAAGAAAAGAGAACAAGCAAAAGATGGCAGACCAGGCGGCTACGAACGAGACTGCCGCGGCACCCGCCGCCACCGGCACTACGAAGAAGGCCAAGTCTGCGTCGTCTGCGAAGAAGCCGCGCGCCAAGCCTGCGCACCCGCGCACCTCTGAGATGGTGACGGCCGCCATCAAGAGTCTGAAGGAGCGCGGCGGGTCGTCGCTGCAGGCGATCAAGAAGTACATTGCCGCGCACTACAAGCTGGACGCGGAGAAGCTGGCGCCCTTTATCAAGAAGTACCTCAAGTCGGCCGTCGTGGCTGGCGAGCTGGTGCAGACGAAGGGGAAGGGCGCGTCGGGCTCTTTCAAGCTTGCCGGCGCCGGCGGCGGGGCGGCCGAGGGCGGCAAGGCTCGTGGTGGCGGCGGTGGTGCGAAGAAGAAGCGCGCCGCTCCGGCCAGCAAGGAGAAGAAGGGGGCCCGTGCGGCCGGCGCAAAGAAGGCTGGCGGCGTGAAGGCGGCGACCGGTCGGAAGGCGGGCGCCGCCAAGAAGGCGTCTGCGGCGTCGGCCGCTCCCGCGGGTGCGAAGAAGGCGGCTGCGGCCAAGCCGGCCAAGGCCAAGTCGCCGTCGAAGGCGAAGAAGGCCGCCAAGGTTCCGACGAAGAAGCCGAAGGCGCCGCGCCCGAAGAAGGCGACGGCGACGCCGTCTAAGGCGAAGGCTTCGCCCAAGAAGAAGAAGTAAAAAGGGCAGGGAAGGGTTGGCGGTTGACACCGTCGCCTGGTGGCCGGCGCGCAACCAGAGGCTGTCGCGCGGTCCCGGACAAAAACAAAAACGGCCCTTCTCAGGGCCATCAAAGCACGTCGGGAAGGTGTTGATTGTCGTGTCGTGGTCGGTCGGTTGCCTTGTCTGTCTGTCTGTCTGTCTTGC
Source organism: Schistocerca gregaria (assembly GCF_023897955.1). NCBI lineage: Eukaryota > Metazoa > Arthropoda > Insecta > Orthoptera > Acrididae > Schistocerca > Schistocerca gregaria. The sequence continues at coordinate 14,206 of NW_026062648.1, read as the reverse complement.
TTGCTGGCGTTTGTTTGTTTCATGTGTGGATGGTGGTTGGATTGTGGGGTCGTTGGCGGGCGTGGGCGGCGGCGCGCGGTTGGTGTTACATACAGTGTATTTTACTTTTATTATTTTTACCTATTTATTTTGCGCCGCGTTTGTTTGTTTGTCTTGGTGGTGGTTTTGGAATAGTCTTTTTTGCTTTGCTTTGCTTTCCGGGCGTCACGTTTTGTGCCGTGGCCTGTGTGGGTGGCGCTATTGACGCTTGCGACTTGGCTCGGCCGGTGCGGTGCTTTGTTTTTTTTTTTTTGGAAACGGCGGCGCCGGGCCGGGGGTGGGACGACTGGACTGGAGAGTGAGTGGGGAACTAGTCGTTGCGACCGACAAAGTTTTGCTCGCGACGGAGAGACGTTAGTGGCCCTGAAAAGGGCCGTTTTGTTTGTTTGGCGGTGTGCGGGTTTAGGCGCGCTCGCCGCGGATGCGGCGCGCGAGCTGGATGTCCTTGGGCATGATGGTGACTCGCTTGGCGTGGATTGCGCACAGGTTGGTGTCTTCGAAGAGGCCGACGAGGTAGGCCTCGCTGGCCTCCTGCAGGGCCATGACTGCGGAGCTCTGGAAGCGCAGGTCGGTCTTGAAGTCCTGGGCGATCTCGCGCACTAGGCGCTGGAATGGCAGCTTGCGGATGAGCAGCTCTGTGCTCTTCTGGTAGCGCCTGATTTCTCGCAGGGCGACGGTGCCCGGCCTGTAGCGGTGGGGCTTCTTGACGCCGCCGGTGGCGGGCGCGCTCTTCCTCGCCGCCTTGGTGGCGAGCTGTTTGCGCGGCGCCTTTCCGCCGGTGGACTTGCGGGCCGTTTGCTTTGTCCGGGCCATGGCTACTGCGGATGCGGATGCGGATGCGGCGTGGAGGATATGCGTGCGCGACGGCGTCCGGTGCTGCCTTGACAACGGGCCCGCGCGCCCCGGGTGCTGCGCTTATATGCCCTCGGTGCGCGGTGGTGGGGGGAGGGGAGGGCGGGCCGCGGGGCCCCAGAGTCTATATAGGGGGGCGGCGCGCGCGCTGGGCGCCACAACCGTAGCCGACTCGCTAGCGCCGGGTGAGGAGCTTGCCTTGCTTTCTGTTTTTTATATTATTGTGGTTGAGACGCTTGAAGAAGAAGAATGACAGGCCGCGGCAAGGGAGGAAAGGGGCTCGGCAAGGGTGGCGCCAAGCGGCACCGCAAGGTGTTGCGCGACAACATCCAGGGCATCACGAAGCCCGCGATCCGCCGCCTGGCGCGCAGGGGCGGCGTGAAGCGCATCTCTGGTCTGATCTACGAGGAGACGCGCGGAGTGCTGAAGGTGTTCCTGGAGAACGTGATCCGCGACGCGGTGACGTACACTGAGCACGCCAAGCGCAAGACTGTGACGGCCATGGACGTGGTGTACGCCCTGAAGAGGCAGGGGCGCACCCTGTACGGTTTCGGCGGTTAGGCGGTGTGAGACCGAAGGAAGGAAAGAGAGATAGATTGAAAAACGGCCCTTTTCAGGGCCACCACAGTGATCGGAAGTTGAAAAGTGCGAAAGAGTCTGTGTTGCTGGTTTTTCTTTTCCTTTTTAGTCTACTTGGCCTTTTAGTTTTGTTTGGAGTTTTTTTTGACGTGGTGTGCGGTGCGGTTGGGAGGGAAGGAAGCGTGCCCTTGCGTTGTGTGAGCTCCTTCCTTCCTTCCTTCCTTCCCCTCCCTCTTTGCTTGTATGCTTCTTGTCGGTGGATGGGCTGTGTGTTGCGGCGCGGCTGAGTGCCGAGGGGTTATTTTTGAGGTGTGTTGTTGTGCGCCACGTGTGCTGGTTAATGGTCGCGAGACTGTGCGTGCGTGGAGTGGAGTGGAGGAGGTGGCCAAGTACGTGTGTACAAGATGGCGGCGCCTGTGTGTGTAAGAAGGAAAAACCGTACACAGAAAGAGAGAGAGAGAGAGAGAGAGAGAGAGAGAGAAAAGTGGTGCGACGAACGACTGGAATTCTGCTTTGGACGTAGGTTTGTGTGGTGGCCCTGAAAAGGGCCGATTGTGTTTTGTTTTTTTGAGCCGAGGCGGCAAATGGCGCGCTGCGTGCCAAGGGAGCACGCGGCGGTTGCCGATTGCGCTGTCTCTCTTTTAGGCCTTCTTCTCGGTCTTCTTTGGCAGCAGGACGGCCTGGATGTTGGGCAGGACACCTCCCTGTGCGATGGTGACGCCCGACAAGAGCTTGTTGAGCTCCTCGTCGTTGCGTATGGCGAGCTGCAGGTGGCGCGGGATGATGCGCGTCTTCTTGTTGTCGCGGGCCGCGTTTCCGGCCAGCTCGAGCACCTCAGCCGCGAGGTACTCCATGACGGCGGCGAGGTAGACGGGCGCCCCGGCGCCGACGCGCTCGGCGTAGTTTCCCTTGCGCAGGAGGCGGTGGATTCTGCCGACCGGGAACTGGAGCCCAGCCCTGCTTGAGCGGGACTTTGACTTGCCCTTGACTTTGCCTCCCTTTCCGCGTCCGGACATGGCGATGGGCTAGTTTGGAAAGAAGCGAGAAAGAAAAGCACAACGCCCCGAACGGTGCGAGCCGCAGCGAGTCGAGCAGCGGAGTGCGTGCCGGCGCCGGCGGGGTGGGGGTCCTTTATGGGCTCGGGTGCGGCGGCCGGTTGCGCGCGCGCCCCATTGGTCGGCGGCCGCAGCAGGGCGAGCTGGTAAAGGTGCGGCGTCGGCGTGCGGCGGGTGCCACTGTGTGGGGAGACGCTGACTGGAGCGGAGCGCTTGACTGACTGACTGCGCGTGCCTGCCTGCCTGCCTGCCTGTTTGTTCGTGATGCCGCCCAAGACTAGCGGGAAAGCCGCCAAGAAGGCTGGCAAGGCGCAGAAGAACATTTCGAAGGGCGACAAGAAGAAGAAGCGCAAGAGGAAGGAGAGCTATGCCATCTACATCTACAAGGTGCTGAAGCAGGTGCACCCGGACACGGGCATCTCTTCGAAGGCGATGAGCATCATGAACAGCTTCGTGAACGACATTTTCGAGCGCATTGCGGCCGAGGCTTCTCGCCTGGCGCACTACAACAAGCGCTCGACCATCACGTCCCGCGAGATCCAGACCGCTGTGCGGCTCTTGCTGCCTGGCGAGCTGGCCAAGCACGCGGTGAGCGAGGGCACGAAGGCGGTGACCAAGTACACGAGCTCCAAGTAAGGAGGTGGCTCTTGGAAATGGGAGGCTCGTCCGCGGCGCGGCGAAGAAAAGAAAAAAAAAACGGCCCTTTTCAGGGCCACCAAAATGCCTTTGCGGGAAGGGCGGAATTGTTGTTGTTGTGAGCGGGTGGACGGCGGCACAGCTGTAGCTGTAGCTTGTGGTGTGGTGTGGTGCGGCGCCGGCGCCTTTGGTTTTGGTGTGACGTTGGGATACGCACTTTAGCCACAGCCGGGTCGTGGGCGTGGGTGTTTCGAGACGTGTTGGTGTTAGGGGGGCGGATCGCTGGAGTTGGCTTGTTTGATATATATATTTTTTTTTTTTTTTTTGTCCCCTTTGTATGGTATGGCCGGAGGTGTGGAACGGAAAGCAAACCGCGATTGTCGGATGTCACACCGTTGGTGGCGAGGGTGAGAAACACGTTGCCGCCTACAGCTGCTTCTACGCCGAGCGGGTGGGTTAAGTTAGTTAGTTGGTTGGTTGGGCGACGTAAAAGTGGAGCGTGGAGGTGGTGTGTGTGAACGTGAGGAGACACGCATTGCATTGTATTTGTACGCGCGAGGTGAGTTAGGAGACCACGCGCCACGACGTACGGTGCCCTCTTTCGACCTGACGTCTGACGTCTGGTTTTTGTTTGTGGAGGCGGTGTCGTCATTCTGGATGTACGTGTATTTTCCGCTCAGTTGAGTGAGGTGACGCGAGACGACGGCGTCGGTGGTGTTTTTGTTTTGTTGTTGGCGCCCCGGGGATGAAGAGGGGCACCCGACGGTAACGAGAGGTTGCACTTTGTGATCGGTCGAATGTCCGGGGAGCGAGGAATAGGGTGGGGGGTTGAAAAGAAAACGCCAGTGTAGGGCAACGGGACGGTGAACGTTCCCGTGGTGTCGGAGGTGTGCAGTGGGGGGGAGGAAAAAAAAAAAAAAAAAAAAAAAGCGCGTAACGGCGCGGCTGCCGTGGTGGAAACGTTCTCTCCAACTTTGGTGGTGTCCCCTGTGTGTTTTGTTGTTCTCTATATCGTGTGTCCCCTCGCACAAGACGCTCTCTGGGCGGGTTTGATTCATTCATTTTTGCATAGTCACGTAGCGTAGAATGGAATGCGCAAGAGTTGAGTGAGACTGGCGACGGTATATGGTCTGAGCAGCGTCAGCTGCACTGCACTCCCCGGAAAAGAATCTTGGATGCCGTGCTAACTGAAATTTGGTGGACGGGGTTCTCAAGGCTGTTTTCCTATTTTGTTGTTTGTTTGTTTGTCTCTAGTTGAGATGGTGAAATGACGTCGAAGAAGCAGTATTGCAAATACTGTTATGGAAATGCCCTAGTTTGATGAAAGGAAATGTGTGTTGAATACAGGATGGTAAAGACCAAGTGCGTTGAAAGAAACGTTGTGAAGGAACGAACGTTCCCTGAATTGGTTTCTTTTTGTTCCCGAGTTGTGTACAATGGACGACGGTTGTGCCATATCGCAGCATTGCATCATCCCCAGGTTTTATTTCAATTGAGCGATAAAAAAAGGAAACAGAGAAGAACAAGAACACTATCGAAATGGTCTATGGTGTGTGACCCACAATTGTTGTCTTTAAATCACTTACCCAACCATGTCGTAAAAATATTTTTTTTTTTTTACAGTGGCTGCCGAATGACCTAGATGTAACAGAGAGAGAGAAACACATGGCGTGTCAGATGTTTGTTTTCTTTTCCCCCCCGTCAAGTGGCAAATGCGAACACCGTCAGCTGTAATTGACGATCGACACTAGTATGGCGCGAAAAGGGGGTGCGACCTGTGCAGTTGTGGGTGAAACTTTGGGTGATGGGCTGTCATGCGGCATCGCGTGCGTTCATTACCCCTCGGCGGCGGCGGCGGCGCCGCAGCTCCGTCCAGCTCGCGCTCTCGGAAACAACCGTCTCCGTCACTGCAATTTTCAAAGGGAAACCTGTGTGGCCGGTGGGGGTGTGTCAACCGTTGGCCTCAAGCTCCGCCGACAAAAAGTGTTGAGTGTATCCAGTGTGAGAGAGGTTGACGCTTTTCGTGGTGTGTGTGTGTGTGTGTGTGTGTGGCAATGTTTTGAAAAGTTTGCAACGTACGTTAAGAAGTGTTGACGCTGAAACTTGCGGGCTGTGTGGCCCTGGTGGTTGGCTGGCTGGAGACGCGGGCGTGTCCAGTCGGTCGGTTGTTGTGGCTGAAAGGTACGTATACGGTTCCGCCGTCCCGTCGGAACTGCGTCTGTCTGGAAGGTATGACGTGACGTGCAGTTTTTATTAGGTCAGCCCTTGTTGTGTATTGTTCCATTTGTTGCTCACTCGTCACCCGTATTTGGTGTGGCGATGTATGTGGACGTACTGCTGGATCAGTGTCAGGGTTTCCGTGGGAGGTGTTGGTTGGGTTGGATTTGCCTGACACGGCTGAGTCCGCAATTGGCCTGCCGTTCGTTGATGCGATATGTGGGTTCTGAGGAAGAATGTGTACGAGATAGTTGCCCCTGCCCTGCCCTTTCTTTCGCGTTCGTGTGTGCCCCCCTTGTTGTGTAGTGTGGGTTGAACATGGTTCTTTACCGAGTGGGGGGGAATGGGATGGACGGATCCGTTGCTGTTGCTGTCACCGTCAAGACAACGCACGCACGCACCCCTGTCCTACGAGAAGGTGTGTCAACCGGGGTTTCGGTAGTCGTGTGTGTAGGGGACGGGGAGAAGCAAAGTGGAGAGTGCGGCACGGGCAGAGAGTGGAATTGGGGCGCGTTGATGTTGGGAAACATCCCCCAAGGGTTGCGGGATGATGTGGCGGTGAGAGCGGGGGGCGGGGGAGAAAAGAAAAGCGAAAAAGAACTAAGGAAGAGGAGGAGGCGTGCGTGTGCGCAGTGGCGGGGCCCCAAAGACCTGTCGTGTGGTGTCGGCCGAACGCGTGTGCGGGGCAGCGTCGGCACGGAGAGAGAGAGAGAGAGAGAGAGAGAGAGAGAGAGAGAGAGAGAGAGAGAGAGAGAGAGCGAGCTGGTCTGATGGGTATTTTTTTACCCCCTGTACTCGAAGGACCGGATCTGTCCTTGATCCCTGCCTTCTGTCTGATTATGTTGGGTAACAAAATGATGGGATGATAGGGTCTCTTGGGTGTGTGTAGATGTTTGTTGTTTGAGTGAGTGTTATGGTGTTTGTATTTTATTTTTGTTTATCATGGTATGTTGTAGTTTGTGGTGTTTTGTCGTGATGGGAAATGTCGTTCTTGGGTCGGGTGGATTTTGTCCCAGATTTCTGATGAGTGGGTGGTTCGAATCCGTGGTTTGGTGGGAAAAAAAAAAAAAACTTTATGGATTTTTGTTTGGATGATTTCCGGGATTTTGAGTATGTTATGGTTTGTGTATATGTCTCGGTTTGTCTGGTACCGGCCGGCATCAGCAGCAATTCTGAATTATTTGTTGTGCACCCTTTTTTTTACTCTTGTTATGTTGGTGTCTGCGGCCATTGACCAGATTTTCAGAGCCGTAAGTGATGGCTGGTTCCTATGACGGTTTTGAAGATTTTCTTTTTGGCGCGCATATTTATTCTGTTTCCTTTGATGATTGGGCACAGTCTGAATATTGCTGGTGCAGCCTTGTTACAAACGTGTGTAACGTGGTCTCTAAATGTCAACCTCTTGTCCAGCTTGATGCCTAGATACTTTATTGTGCCTGACCATGGAAGATTGTTATTTCTGAGGCGTATACGCAGGTTAGGAGGTATTCTTTTTGAATGTGAATCGTATTGTATTGCTTGGGTTTTCTCCGCGTTTATTGTTTTTTTGGTTAGCCCATTTCTGGATGGATTGTAGGTGTTGCTCTATTTTTGTGACTCTATATTGCAGGTTAGAACTGCTGCGGTAGACTGCAGTGTCGTCTGCAAATAGTGACAAGTGTCCTCCCAGCTGTTTGTTTGTGTATATTGAGTAGAGAATGGGCCCCAGCACTGAGCCTTGCGGGACTCCAGCCTCTATGGATCTAGTGTTACTTGCCGCTCCTGGTACATGGACATAGAATGCTCTGTTGCGGAGAAAAGAAGCAATAATGTGGATGGGGCAGTTGTACTGGTGGAGCTTGTAGATAAGGCGTTATCCGAATGCTTTTCCAATGTCAAGCAGGACTGCTCCAGTACTGTGTCTAATGTTTCTGGCCTGACATATGTGCTCGACTAGTCTGGTCACCCGGTGGGTGGTGCTGTGTTCTTCGCGGAATCGGAATTGTTGTGGGATGATTATGTTGTTATCCTTTAAGAATTGAATTTCTTCAGTTCAGTTTGAATGAGCTTTCCGAGGACCTTTCCAAGGAAGTTGGCCTATAGTTTTGCGGAAATAATAAGTCCTTGTTTGGCTTTGGTAATGTGATGACTCGGGCCTGTTTCCAAGTAGTTTAGTCTGAAGCAAGCATTATATACTGATGTTAGATAGATAATTGATAGTTGCTGGAGGTAGGTGATGTAGTAGTTGCGGTTTGATGGAATCTGGGCCTGATGCCTTCTTAGGATGTGTGTATGTTTGTGATGTGATAAGATACGGGGTTTCTGCGTTTATTGGATTGTGAAAGATGTTCTGATCGGGGCACTTAGGATGCGGTTTTACCCTTCTGAGTACCATTTCCTGGTGGTCATCAGTTTCGCCATCTACCGCTTCTGGTGCTTGGAATTGCCTTTCTAGTGAATCCGCCAGTGCTTCAGCTCGGTCTGTGGGGTCGTTCCTTCCCCATGTAGATGTAGATGTTTCGTGTTTAGTTTACGAGTTTTAAGAAATTTCCAGAATTTTTCCTGGTCCCTTTCTGCTTCTCGTAACGTTTCCTCCCACGCCTCGCTACGGTGGTTTTCGGAGCTCTCTTTTTGATCCTCCCGGCCAATTGCTCTGATTTTCGTCGGTCGGCTGGGTCCCTGTAGTTTCTGGCGCGCGCGGGCTGCGGTTGGCGCCTTTGGTGGCAACGGCCGGGGCAAGCAGCGGTGTGTGGTGTGGTGCGGGGCGGGCAGGGGCAGTGGCAGTGGTGGTTGACGGATGGCCTGGGGGCCGAAAAACGGGCCGGCCGGCGGACGGCGGACGGATGTTGAGAGAGGCGGCGCGCACGCGTCTCGCGCGGACACAGGCGCCACAGCGTTGATTGGAAGGAGGTGCGGTGCGGTGCGGGGATGGGCCCAGGAAAAAAGACGGTCGTGGCCCCTGTCTTGGGTGCGTGTCGACGTCAGCACCGTCGGTGTGGTGTGGTGTGGTGTGGTGTGGTGTGGTGTGGGCAGGGAGGGGGGGAAAAGCGGGCTGCGGGCTGCGGGCTGCGGAGGGAATGGTGGTGGGGAGTAGGCACACATGTGGGCGGGCGCAAAATCGGCCGGTGCCCGTAAACCGCGGCGGGATATTGGGTGGAAAAGAGGGAAATTGTAGAAAGGAAAACAAGCGGAGGGGGCGAATGTGGTGGGGTGGGGGGACGGGCGGGGGCGAGGCGACAGCTTGCTTTTTCTTTTTCATTTTATTCTGTTGTAGTGTTTTTGTTTTTTTGTTTTTTTGCGTGTGTGTGGCCTTGGAGAGGCTGGTCTTGTCTGGCTTACGCTTTGGGTGCGTGTGTTGGTACTTTTTCGTTTTTTCTTGTTCTGCAGAGCAGGGGCGGGGCGGTGGGTACGGCTGGCTGGCTGTGCCCAGAGGAGGAGGAGGAGACGCTGGCGGCGGGCCCGGCTCCTGGGGCTGCTGTTGCATGCGCTGTGCAAAGAAAGGAAGAGTGGGTTTGTTTGGCTGGTTGAAGTGCATTATTTAAGTGTGGGCTTGCCGGCCTGGCTCCGATGCGCAGGTAGATAGATGCCGGCGGCGACCGCAGGCAGGCGCGTTGTGTGTACAGAGGGACGAGCCATGTGTTTTGCAAGCAGGACGTGGCGTGCCGAGTGGAGAGGAGGCGGCGGCTCGGCCCGGTTCGGCCCGGTCCGGCGGTGCCGCGCTGTTGTCGCGGACGTGAGCGCCCCCTGGCGGGCGGGTGGTTGGCGGCGGCGTGGTGGACGCGTGTGGCAGTTGTGTGCACGGGTTGCTTGGGCGAGTGAGCAGTGGCTGGCGGTGTTGGCGCGTCGTCGGGGAGGTACGTGTTGCGGCCGCGTCTGCTGCGCGCTGCGTCGTTGTGTCGACTGTGTGTGGGCGTGGGCACGTGTGCTCTGCCGAGGGCGTCGTAAAAAAGTGGGTCGCGGTGTGCGTGCGTAGCCCGTGATGATGTATTGTGCGTCGCGCCGTTGTGTGCGAAACGGATGCCGAGAGGTGTGTGGTAAGTGCGAAGCGCGAATGTGCGGCGTTTGGCGGTTTCGGTGTGTTTTCTGTTTTTGCGGCGTGAGAGTGGGGCTGGCTGGCTGGCTGTTGTTGGTTGCCTTGTGTGTGTAGGTTGATGGCGCGACGCGGAGGGGACGCCGTTTGCTGCGTGCCTTGCCTCGCGTGTGTTGGCGCGCCGTGCATGTGTTTGGGTCGTGGGGGCGGTGTTTTTGTTTGTATTTGGATTTTCATTTTTTGGCGTGTTGTGTCGTGTATGGCAAGGGCGAGAGGAGTAGTGCGGTAGTGGTAGTGCAGTAGTGTCGTTGCGGCACGGGCGTCTGGTGGGGCTGTGCGTCGTGGCGGGGAAGGTGTGTAGGTTGCGGCGATGCGGCGAGCCCAGCCCGTCGTTTGACGGTGTGCCGGGTGAGTTGCGCTGCGAATCGAGTGTGGCGGGAAGGGAGCTGCGTGGCGCCTGCGTCCGTTGGCAGCAGGGGCTGTGCTTTTGAGAGTTTGTTTGATTTCGGGACGACGACGACGACGACGACGACGACGACGACGACTGGTTGGTTGGTTGGTTGGTGGGTGGGGTGGCGTGCGCGTTTGTCGTACTGGGCGAGTCGATTGCCTGCCGGCTGGCGAAAGGTGCGCCGCCGCCCGTCTCGCGCTCTGTGTTTTTTTTTTTTTTTTTTTTTTTTTTTCTCTCTCTCTCTCTCTGTGTGTGTCGGCTGCGTTTTGTTTGCGGTGCGCGCGAAAACGGTGGTGCCGAAAGTGTGCCGGCGTGGCGTTGCGACCGCGACGAGCCGCGGGCGCGCCATTTGGCTGGTGTTGCGTGAAGAGCGGCTGTGTACGGGTAGTGGCTGTAGCCGTACGTGTACGTGCATCCGGCCCGGCCGCCAGCCCAGCCCAGCCCAGCCGAGTCGGGTGAGCGGAGGCCGACACGTGGTGGTGCTCTGTGCTCTCTCGGCTCGGGGGGGTTTGTGTGTGTGCGTGCGTGTGTGTGTGTCTCGTTCGCTCTCCGGAATCTGCTTGTTCTGCTGATCCCCGCCTGTCGGCGTCGTTTATTTTTACTTATTTATTTTTTACCTGTTGTTTGTTTTTCGACGTCGTCTTGCAGTTTTGTCCTTTGCGGCGTGCCGACGACCCGCCGCGCGACCTTATGAAACCCCAAAGCGTGGCGTGGCGTGGCGTGGCCGAGCCGCAGCAGCTAAGGGGGTGCGGCCGCCTCGACGCCTTAACCTCCTAAACTTCTTTAAGCCCCTTAACGCAGCCACCTAAACTAACGTAACCTAACCTAAGCTCTTAGGCCAACCCCCCAAGTCGCCTTAACCTAACGTACGTGACCGCAACCTTAGCTTAACGCCTACGTTAAGACGTGACGTCACGTCAACGCTTAACCTAACCCTGACGCCTTCTTAGCCTAACGTTGACGTAACCTAAGGTAAGGTAACCGTTGAAAGAAAGAAACCACCTTTGTTTTTGACGTTGAGGCGTGTAAGGTCGGCTGTGAGGGCAGATTCGGTGTGTCTGTAGTTGGGGCTGGCTGGTAATTTATTTTGTTTGTTTGTTTATCGTTGTTTTGTTTTCGCCTGTGGCGGGGGGGTTGGCGCTCCGTCGGCCGGTGCCATGTTGCGCAGGCGGCGATCGTAAAAAAGTAAAAAAAAAAAAAGGAAAAAGAAAAAAAAAATGTGTTGGAAGGGCTGTGGGTGTTGGCGGGCGAGGCGAGAGGAGGAGGACGGCCCGCGGCCGTGGCCCGACGGCTGCGGGCCGATCGGGAAAACGGCGGAAGGCGATGGGGCGGCGGAGGTGCGTTTGTGCACGGCCGTCATCGCCGCACGACTCGGCTCGTGTGGCTGTGGCGCCGGCCGCGGTGGCCGGGCTGCCGCGGCGACGGTGTGGGAGTTTTGACGAAGGTTTGGCCATTGTGGCGGGTCGTCGGCTGGGGCTGTGGGGGCGGCATTTGGGCGGGGGCGGCGATTCTCGGCGGGCCGACCCAGGCTGTGGCGCGCGGTGGCTGCAGTTTGGCCGTGGTTTGCGGCGCCGCCGCGGCGACTGGTTGGCGACCGTGGTGTCGGTGTGTGTAGCCCCATCCTCGGTGGTTTGAATGGCGCGGGTGGTTGCGGCGCAGGTTGGGGGCTGCTCCGCGCAGGCTGTCGGACGTTGGGCGGTAGCAAGCGCGGGAGGCGCGGCGCGGCGGCGCGGCGGCGCGCCGAGTGGCGGCCGCTCTCTCGGCCGTCCGCGCCCGCCCGCGACACTGGCTGGGCCAGGCGCGTGCGCGGCTATTCTCTGCTGCGCGCCCCTCGCTGTTGTGCGTCGTCGAAGGAGAGAAGGAAGCGAAACCAAGGGGAAAAAAGAAAAGAGAACAAGCAAAAGATGGCAGACCAGGCGGCTACGAACGAGACTGCCGCGGCACCCGCCGCCACCGGCACTACGAAGAAGGCCAAGTCTGCGTCGTCTGCGAAGAAGCCGCGCGCCAAGCCTGCGCACCCGCGCACCTCTGAGATGGTGACGGCCGCCATCAAGAGTCTGAAGGAGCGCGGCGGGTCGTCGCTGCAGGCGATCAAGAAGTACATTGCCGCGCACTACAAGCTGGACGCGGAGAAGCTGGCGCCCTTTATCAAGAAGTACCTCAAGTCGGCCGTCGTGGCTGGCGAGCTGGTGCAGACGAAGGGGAAGGGCGCGTCGGGCTCTTTCAAGCTTGCCGGCGCCGGCGGCGGGGCGGCCGAGGGCGGCAAGGCTCGTGGTGGCGGCGGTGGTGCGAAGAAGAAGCGCGCCGCTCCGGCCAGCAAGGAGAAGAAGGGGGCCCGTGCGGCCGGCGCAAAGAAGGCTGGCGGCGTGAAGGCGGCGACCGGTCGGAAGGCGGGCGCCGCCAAGAAGGCGTCTGCGGCGTCGGCCGCTCCCGCGGGTGCGAAGAAGGCGGCTGCGGCCAAGCCGGCCAAGGCCAAGTCGCCGTCGAAGGCGAAGAAGGCCGCCAAGGTTCCGACGAAGAAGCCGAAGGCGCCGCGCCCGAAGAAGGCGACGGCGACGCCGTCTAAGGCGAAGGCTTCGCCCAAGAAGAAGAAGTAAAAAGGGCAGGGAAGGGTTGGCGGTTGACACCGTCGCCTGGTGGCCGGCGCGCAACCAGAGGCTGTCGCGCGGTCCCGGACAAAAACAAAAACGGCCCTTCTCAGGGCCATCAAAGCACGTCGGGAAGGTGTTGATTGTCGTGTCGTGGTCGGTCGGTTGCCTTGTCTGTCTGTCTGTCTGTCTTGCTTGCTGGCGTTTGTTTGTTTCATGTGTGGATGGTGGTTGGATTGTGGGGTCGTTGGCGGGCGTGGGCGGCGGCGCGCGGTTGGTGTTACATACAGTGTATTTTACTTTTATTATTTTTACCTATTTATTTTGCGCCGCGTTTGTTTGTTTGTCTTGGTGGTGGTTTTGGAATAGTCTTTTTTGCTTTGCTTTGCTTTCCGGGCGTCACGTTTTGTGCCGTGGCCTGTGTGGGTGGCGCTATTGACGCTTGCGACTTGGCTCGGCCGGTGCGGTGCTTTGTTTTTTTTTTTTTGGAAACGGCGGCGCCGGGCCGGGCCGGGGGTGGGACGACTGGACTGGAGAGTGAGTGGGGAACTAGTCGTTGCGACCGACAAAGTTTTGCTCGCGACGGAGAGACGTTAGTGGCCCTGAAAAGGGCCGTTTTGTTTGTTTGGCGGTGTGCGGGTTTAGGCGCGCTCGCCGCGGATGCGGCGCGCGAGCTGGATGTCCTTGGGCATGATGGTGACTCGCTTGGCGTGGATTGCGCACAGGTTGGTGTCTTCGAAGAGGCCGACGAGGTAGGCCTCGCTGGCCTCCTGCAGGGCCATGACTGCGGAGCTCTGGAAGCGCAGGTCGGTCTTGAAGTCCTGGGCGATCTCGCGCACTAGGCGCTGGAATGGCAGCTTGCGGATGAGCAGCTCTGTGCTCTTCTGGTAGCGCCTGATTTCTCGCAGGGCGACGGTGCCCGGCCTGTAGCGGTGGGGCTTCTTGACGCCGCCGGTGGCGGGCGCGCTCTTCCTCGCCGCCTTGGTGGCGAGCTGTTTGCGCGGCGCCTTTCCGCCGGTGGACTTGCGGGCCGTTTGCTTTGTCCGGGCCATGGCTACTGCGGATGCGGATGCGGATGCGGCGTGGAGGATATGCGTGCGCGACGGCGTCCGGTGCTGCCTTGACAACGGGCCCGCGCGCCCCGGGTGCTGCGCTTATATGCCCTCGGTGCGCGGTGGTGGGGGGAGGGGAGGGCGGGCCGCGGGGCCCCAGAGTCTATATAGGGGGGCGGCGCGCGCGCTGGGCGCCACAACCGTAGCCGACTCGCTAGCGCCGGGTGAGGAGCTTGCCTTGCTTTCTGTTTTTTATATTATTGTGGTTGAGACGCTTGAAGAAGAAGAATGACAGGCCGCGGCAAGGGAGGAAAGGGGCTCGGCAAGGGTGGCGCCAAGCGGCACCGCAAGGTGTTGCGCGACAACATCCAGGGCATCACGAAGCCCGCGATCCGCCGCCTGGCGCGCAGGGGCGGCGTGAAGCGCATCTCTGGTCTGATCTACGAGGAGACGCGCGGAGTGCTGAAGGTGTTCCTGGAGAACGTGATCCGCGACGCGGTGACGTACACTGAGCACGCCAAGCGCAAGACTGTGACGGCCATGGACGTGGTGTACGCCCTGAAGAGGCAGGGGCGCACCCTGTACGGTTTCGGCGGTTAGGCGGTGTGAGACCGAAGGAAGGAAAGAGAGATAGATTGAAAAACGGCCCTTTTCAGGGCCACCACAGTGATCGGAAGTTGAAAAGTGCGAAAGAGTCTGTGTTGCTGGTTTAACACGCGATCTAGTGT